>NW_010110519.1:0-15357 GCF_000699245.1 Pterocles gutturalis
TATTTAACAGCAGCCTTACATACTTCTAAACAAGGTGCTGGCATTTTTCCTCCTCAGAGAGCTTGGGCTGTACATATATTGCTCTACACTAATGATATAAACATAACGCCTTGACAAATAAACACATTTTTAGAGATGAACAGCCGCTGTGCCAGAAACATGAATTTCCTGCAGTCTGTATCCCACAGTAAACTAATTAGCACTTCAGATCAGAAATGAAGTGCCACTGCCTTTCAACTTCATAAATGATTAAACAGCTTGCAGTCTGATTCCTCGAACAGCACACTTTCATACCTGCTACACCTAGAACTGCTAAATCAGGTCAGGTTCAAAACAAGTAGCACATGCTCCAGTTTCACGAGTCAGGGCTTATCTTTCACTACCACATTATCGCCATCAGAACCCATCACCAGTTTCTATAACACAAATCTGGCTTCTCCAGTACCTTCCGACCAGTGTATCAGGATATAATTTGGCACAGCTCCAGCGACTTCAGCGAAACCTCACGTCTGTACACACATAATGAGGTGAGGATGTAGTTCAAGCAGCCTACGTGCAATTCGGCAGCAGTGTGCACAGCTTCTAATGTGTGCCACTATTTAACATATACGTATACACAAGTTGTATTTAAATTTTTATACACACAAGTCAGTGGAAGTCTACAGCCTCATAAAGTCAGTTTGCACATAGCAAGGGGAAACACCACCCCAGACTTCTGGTGAAAGAAGGATGAATTTTCTCATTTTTTTCAATTCCAGCTGAGAGATGATTTGTTTCTATCACACATGCAGAGTCTGCAAATGCTTTTAGACAAACTACATCTTTATGCCCTTTCTCAACAGTGTAGGTGATGGCAAGAGGAGCTGGGGACCTGCAGGAAGGCGGACACCGACCCAGCCACCAGCACTGCTGTCTGCAGCTCTCCAGGCATGGAGACCTGCCCCAGGGACATCTGAAAACATTCCTCCAGTTGTCTGGGGGATTAATGCAACACTGTCTTCCCTACTCCAGGATGGGGCAGGAGCCTAGCGAGCCATCCTCCTCTTGTCTGCTCCATGGGAAGGGTTTCCTTCTCCAGGAAAGCCTCATCAAGAGGGGACAGTCACCACACCAGCAACATGGGAAATCATCCTGCCCTCAGTTCTCCTCCCAAGTCACATCTGGAGGAAACAAGAGCACAAACAAGCACAGGGTGGAAACCTGGGGCATCCTCAGAGCTGCAGAGAAAGTGACACCACCACTGCCTTCTCCGGAGAGGGCATCGCCCAGAGCCACACCGTGACCAGGGCAGTGACGGTGCTAGTGAAGGAAATGACTCACACCATGCCAGCCCACTGCTGGGCCAGGCCCTTGATGGACAGGACACCCCCCAGACTCTGTTTGAAGGGAGGACATGTAGAAAGCGATGGGACAGGAGAGGCCACAGCTGCCTTTGGAAATTGGGGCAGGAGGAGCAATTTCTCTCTAGCACGTGCCTCCTCTCGCAGTAACCAGCCTGAAGAGAGACAGGAAGCATCTGCAGAAGGATTGAGACCGTGTGGAAGAAAGGGACAGACTGATAGGAAGGGACAAAACCACACTCTCTCCACGCCTGCAGTCTGTGGTCTCATACCTCTACCTCCCCCAAACAGGTAAGGTAGTAACAAAAGGCACAAAATACTTTTAGCATCCGAGTTTTGGAAGCAAAATTATAATGGCTTCTGTGCACCGACATGCCATTTTGACAAAATTTCCACCTCACATGCCCAAATACTCAGGTGGGTCAGCATAGTCCCCACCACCTCCCACCTAGACCTGCTGCAGCAGCTTGGAGCAACACCACACACCACTCCATGGTTCCTATTTTAGCACTGGATGTCACTCTTCCTGTCCATTGCCTTACTGGAACCATGAAATGCTTCGGGGTCTTCTCAGAGGAGTGACAGGTTCAAAGTCTGGAGGACCGAGGGGCTGGCAGGGCAACACATCCAGCCTCACTGGTTTGTCCTACGCTTCCCACAGCCCCAGCGGCAACTGGAAGGTTTCTTCCCTGGCACTGCCAACAGGTCAGTCAGTCAGGCACCGCGGTCCCAAACAGGTACCAAACCTGCTCAGCTTCCCTCAGGCCCCAGGGCAGCGGTCCAGGATGGATGGTGTTATTGCCCTCCTGCTGTCCCAGACAAAAATGGAGCAGCGTCTCCTGCCTGGTTGGAGTCGGCAAGGAGTATTAAAGGGAGCCTGAAGAAGTCATGTAATTACTTTTGGATGAAGTATTTTGTGGTAGATATAAATACGTGAGAAGCATGAGAATCAAGGGCTGCCCCAGCTTTATGATTATTTTATAGCCTCATTAATCTAAGGCAAATGGGGTAGAATTACTACATAACCTAAATACTGGGCAGAGATCTACAATGCTGTAAGAGGAAGCATAAATGAGATAGTAAAGTTTCAGCGTTTTACATGATATATATGGCCACAAAGACAAAAATAACAACCCAAACCTATCAGTCTCCTGACAAGAATCTTTTCAAGAGTGAGAATAAATGATGTCTATTATAATTATATCCTCAGTGCATTCATTCTCTCAGGACGAGTACCCCAGGATGCTGTAGCCTCCAGAAAAATCACGACTCAGAGAAATGCTCCGCCCTTGATTAGACTTTATGGGTCATGCCTAGCCCAGGAAAGGTGTCCACCCATACATACATGCTCCAACGACAGAGTTTAGATCACTGCATCCTATCAAACACGAACCAAGACACCATCTTGGATTCCTTTGTGCTTCTTCGCCCTAGCCCCAGTTTCAGACCATAAACCCAGCAGAACACGATTCATTTTGGTGTCCATTCAGTATTTGGCACACCAGAGTACCAATGCTGATATAAGCTTTTCATCAAAATCCATATTTAAAGTAGCCCCAGCCCCATTGTGACTGGCTGGCAGTGACCAGGAGGGATGAGGGCAGCAGCATGGCATGGGCAGATGATGCTCTCCCAGGGCCACAATACTTGCCTCATCTCCCCAGGCCACCAGCATCCAGCCCCACTGCTCTGACTTGCTCAAGAGAACAGTCCTGTTGCCATTTTTATTTGGGACTTGACCCAGCACAACCTGAAGTCAATAGGTCTTGTTGCACCTGCTATGGGGGAGTTCAGTTCAGAGCCTTTCGAGGCAGAGCAGTGCACCTTCCCAGCCAATTTTTGCAGAGGGACAATCACAAACCAAAAAGAGACAGCACCGATAAATAGAAGAGGCAAAAAGAAATTGGTTCTGTAAATCTATATAAGTTGCCAGCACTCTCAGTGCTACAGAGCAATGTTTTCCGAGAATGCAGGTGTGCTGCAACTGCACTTCTCCAGCTAGGAAGCAAAAAACCCATCATCTCACAATGTATCATCTGTGGCTGCAGCAGTTAGTGCCTCATTTGACTAACAAAATACCTGTACAGCGTGCATTTGCCAGCTCTGGACAAATAAATGGGGAACCACCACCTAGAATTCGAAAGGAGGCAAATCTGTTCTGTTGCTACAGCAGATGAGCTGTGGTGTAAGCTTTCCTGGAAGGTGAGCCTCTGTGCAGAGTGTCTGACCATGGAAAAGGAAACAAGCCAAGCAGCTCTTGGCATTTCCCCACAGAGGGACCACATCACTTCCACAGGGCACTAAATGTTGCTACAAGTTAAGACTAAAGCAAACTTTCCAAAGCTGCTGGCTGCTCAAAATAGGTGCGCACCCAACAGCACAGGGCCACGGGGCGCAAGGAGCAGCTGAACCAAAGGAGAAGGAAAAAGAGCAGCCATTGAAAGAGCGCTTTTGTCCTCAGAAGGCCTCCAAAATAAACAAGCAGCATGCCATGGGCTTGATCCAAAGCCCATTGAAATCAATTGAAAGACTCCAGCTGCCCTCAATAGGCTCGCAGGAAGGCCGGGCATGCCGGGAGAGCTCCAGGCGCTGCCCCACCAACAGCGACTCTTCACCACCGCGTCGTGCAGCTCCTCTGCCATCAGTCAGTTCTCCTCTCCTTGGCCTCAGCAGGTGTTTTGCAATCACTAGCTACTCAAGCCATCCAAAATTATTTATGACAATTTAAAGTTTTATTTTGAAATACTTTATTTTTCAACCCAACTCCAGGAATGAGAACACGGACAGGTCAGGAATCAATCCCCATAGCTCTGCCTCATGCTTCACCATGTGGCTTCTGAAGCCAATCACACAGGTCAGTCCTCCCCCTGTTACCACTCTTGCCTGTGCACTGAAGATTTCAGTATTTAGAGAAGAAATCTGCACTGATACTACACAAATTCAACATTTTTCTTGCCAAGAAAGATGGGCCAAGTTAGGACAACATGTATTTTGCATGTTCAAGCTGAGCAGAGCCCCACCAAGAACACGAGCAAGGCGTCCTGGTCCAACTTTCCCCTCCCTTTTTTAAAAAAAGCACTTGAAGAAAGGCCTGACGCCAGCAATGGCTGTATCAGATGCCCCCGGGGCAGGAGTGGTGACATTGGGAAACATCAGAAACACAATGAGAAAGGAAGCAGGGAGGGAAAGGCAGAGGGGACAGGGGACAGGTGGGATGGCTGCAGTGGCTGTGGCCCCAGCTGCTGAGTCAGCCCGTTCAGGTCAGAAGGGCTTCACCCCTTCAGAAAGCAGGGTGCAGGTGCTGGGCACAGGTGAGGTGTCCCCACCTCTCACCCCTTTCTCACGGTCCCCCACCAGACATGTGCATGGCACAGTGTTGGGGTCTCGCCCATCCCAGCTCCCCCCTTGCCAGCACATCTGCCACCACAGCTAGATCCAGCAGGTAAAGCTGTGCAGCCCCTTATTCCAGGATACGCAGAGGGGGAGGATGTGGGTGCAGGGGGTGGGTTACCCCAGCCCATTGCTAAACCACAGTAACTCATTTTGTAGCTTACTGGGGGGAACAAGAGGGGAGAGATGATAGCAGAAGGGGAAAGGGGACTTTACCAAAGGGATGTTAATAGCATGGACTTAAAACTCATCTTCAGGAAATAAAGCTTTAAAATATAGTTTGGATCCAGTGTTTTGTTCTGGTTTTTAACCCATTTAAAAACTTTTCCCTAGTCACCTTGGCAGGGAGGGAAGCAGAATAGACAAGCTGGGAGCAGGGCTTTACCCTGGCCAGGGTCCCTGCAGTTTCCTCATCTCTCTTTTGGCCATCCTTCAACAACATAAGCTCCCCAAAGGGGGTCAAATCCAAGACCATTCGTACACTTAAAAAAGTTATTCCTGCTATAATGCACACAAATGAGAGTTCAGCATTTGTTAACAATTATCCTAGGCAATAACTTCAGTCTCCCCCACATACTTCAACGGAAACAATGTAGTCACTGAGTAGTACCTGTTGGCAGAGAAACTTTTAAATAGATGGATAGGAGTGGCTGAAATGGCTTCCTAAAAGAAAAATTCTCTTTGCTTTCTCCCCTGCCCCCCCCTCCTTTGGCATATAAAGCAGGCTTGCAAACTGCCCTTGCCATTATCAGAGCTGTGATTCAATCAGCATTTCACGGTCCTAATTAAGGGGTATTTGCTTTCATGGGCGTGATTCCTCATTTGCCAAGACTGCAAAATTATAATGCATTTATCCCCCGTCCTCCTTAGAGAGGACATGAGAGCTTAGCCAGGGAAAGGAAGCCATTTGGAGCAGGAAGAGGATGCTTGGAAACAGAGATGGAGTGCTCATATTTAGTCCTTTCTATGATCAAAGGATCAAACTGACATTTAAAAAAATAGCTGCTATTCTCATTCAGGTTAATGTGCAAAACTGTAGCACAAGCAGCCCTTTGCCTGCCTCTTTCAGCAGGTCACGCTGTCCTGTCCAGCTGCTCCTGGAGGAGTTTCCCAGGAGCTCTGCTCCCATCCTGTGCATGTGGCTGGAAGGGAAGGGGATGGGGGACACCAAGCCCAGGGAAACCAGAGCACCTAGTC
Organism: Pterocles gutturalis; assembly: GCF_000699245.1. Lineage (NCBI taxonomy): Eukaryota > Metazoa > Chordata > Aves > Pterocliformes > Pteroclidae > Pterocles > Pterocles gutturalis. The sequence goes on from NW_010110519.1 coordinate 5,928, forward strand.
CTCCTCTTCCTCCAGTCCTACATGAGGAGGAAGAAAAAGGACTCCTCACTACTGCCAGCTGGGTCCTGCTGTGTTCAGTTTCATCATGTCTTGTCCCACAGACCTGTTTCTCGTGTCTTGAAAAACCATTGGGCCAAACTTCCTTCTCCTTACATGCCCCTGCCCCCCTCTGTATGGGAGACTGTGGACTGTAGGATACTGGGTGCCTCACCAGGTGCTGTCCCATCCTCAGCATCCACCAAAGCTGAGGTTACTGTACACCTCTTACCCCCCACTTCTTGAATATATTTTTCATTCTTCACGGAGGCAAACAAGGGTATTTGGGAAAAAGGATTGGAGGAACCGTCAGGAGACAGGCAGTAGCTTTAGGGTGGCAAAAACTCTAGGACTTGGGTCTTGGGGAGTAGAGAAAGCACAGCAATAGGCTGAAAGGGTCTCCAGTGTACCATGGGCTGCCTATAGAGAGAATAACATCTCTCATTAGGGGCACGGCTCTGGGGCAGAGACACAGAGAGGACTGTCCCTGCCATACACAGCCCTGTTCTTTCCATCCTTCACTATCTGTAGCATTAACTGTCCTTGGCAGGATACAGGGGCATCAGGCCACTTCTGCAGAGGCAGCAAGCTCCTTCAGCACACACATCACGGCACAAATCATTCCTAGGATTCACAAAGAAATGGCAAGGGGCAAATAAATTCAGGGATTCAGAAACAAATCTAGTGGATGCTGCATTTCCAAATCCTCTGGGAGTAAAAAAAAAATATTTACATATAATATCCTTTACCCCTTTCTCTTGCCTATTGTTAAATCAAATAAAAACCCCCACAAGAACACAGCAGCCACTGGAATACAATTCATGTTTCTGTATTACTAAATTATGCATTGGCCTTACAGAAGGTAAAATTGTAGCACAGCACCATCTGTTCCTCAATATGCTTGCTGCCAACTACCGTAGCAGGGATTTACTCGCATATCCCTTTCAAGGTATGGCTGAGCCGATGGGCAGAATGCCTGTCACCAGAGAAAGGGATCTATCACCTGCCCACCACACATTTGGGATATACCGTACTGAAGGGTGGGCACAGATCATTTGTTTTCCAACATAGAAGACAGATTCACAGTGACAGCTCTAGTGAATAGCCCTTGATGATGCGACACATCCTTAAAATACTGCGGAAGAAAGCACATTTTCCAGCTGTTTGTGCCTTATGCCAGAGCACATTTATATCAGCAATTTAATTTCTAAATATTCCAAGGGCTGCTGCAAGTTTTTCCATTATGACAGATGCAGGGGAAGGAGAAAAGCAGCCAACATTTCCACATCTTTAAACTGAAATTTAAGTGACTTATATGCAAGCACACATCAAAGTCTCAGCCATTAATTAAGGAACTTCCAACTTCTTGCATTTATCAGTTTAGAGCAGACCTCAAACAGTAACCAAAGCACTAGGGAGCTCACTACAGAGCAGACCCTGAAGATGACCATCCCTGGGGGGGGTTTAGTGGGTGCCCAGTCCCAGTGAGGGGCCACAGAGCCCTGCCTGGGCTTGGCTGAGAATGGGCTGCCCCATCCTGCTGCTCCCTCAGATGGGTACAGAGCTATTACTCAAGGACAGACCTGGCAGGTGAGGGAGCAAAATCCAAACCCAACTCACCTCAAATTCCTGCTCTTCTGCTGTCAGAGCAGCTGCTGAGGCTCCGTGCTCAGACCAAGGGCAGGAAAGTCCCCCACATCCCAGAGCAGAGCTGGCTGCTGCAGCAGTGAACACAGTGTGTGAGCATCTCAGTACAGGCTCCAGCACCTGGCCCAAGGCAGGGCAGCATCTCCACACGGTGAAGCCTCTGTCCCCTCAACATCCATGGTAGACATTGCGTCCAAATGGATCCCTGACCCACCAGCCAGCCTGGCATCCAGAACTGCAGCAGGAGCAGGTCTGCTGCCAGCAACACCCACACAAAGCAGGCTTGGGAGAAGCTTCTGAACACCCTTTGTGTTCAGTCACTTCTGATCTGAGCTCCCAGGAGCACCTCCACCGACTGCAGGAACACACCCCAACACAAAGGCAATGACAGTCCCCCAGGCTCAACCAACTCAACTTTAACTCAAACAAGTTTCTCTCACCTGAGACTCAGGAGATGGGCACCTTCTGGAAGTGAAAGCTGCTCGCACACCTCACCCTCTGCCACACGCCATAAACACCTCTCCTTAACTCTGTATCCAAGTTATCTGCTCAGTCCCCCAACCTGAGCTTGAGTCTTCTGCAAAGCCTCCTCTGTGGGGCTGCTGCTGGTCAAGGGCTACTGGTCACACACCGCGACACCTGAGCTGGTGGCTGGAGGCAGGGGAATTCCTGCAGCACTGGAAGAAGAGGCCAAGCACCTCCCAGGGCACCCAGGACAAGAGAGCGCCTGTCAGGAGAGCAAAGCAAAGAGCAAACTGGTTCAGCCTGTTGCTGTCTGCACTGAAGGGTAGCTCGGTACAGGAGGTGTTTAAGTCATGTGTTTGCTCCTGCCCCAGCTTGGAAGGGGAAAAAAAAAAGTGCTTTCATAGGATTTAAGACTTTCACCTAACCATTTTCAAAGGGGATAGCTGATGACCAAAACATGAACAAAACAAGAGTTAGAACTTCAATGCCAAAGCTGTAACAAAACAAGCTCTTCTTCCTCCTCCCAGATTTTCTTTCACATTTATGCAGCTCTTCTTCCACAGCCCTAGTTTTACTATTCAGAGTCAGGAATGGGGAGTCTTATTTCCACTTCTCTCCCTTCCAGCCTCATCTATCACACAGGCTATACAAAATCAAGATAACCAGCAACATTTTACAACTAAATTCCCATGGAAGGAAAGGATCCATTAATGTTTCAAAGTTTCCTCTGATTTAGAAGTACAACCCTTGATACCTTTTTGTGCATTAAATATCTCAGTTCCCTCTATGTCAGGTTTCAGTAGCTGTTTTGTTGCATATGGGATGCATCACACAAACGCACCAAAACACCCAGGAACTGGCTGCTGCAGCTCTGAGCCAGTGCCATGCCAAGGGAAAGGCTGATCCCACACTGAGCCAGCCCAGCTGTATTGGGCAGCAGTAAGCACAGGAGTCACTAGCCCATCTGTGGCTGCAGGACTCCCCCTCAACTCCATTGGGAACACACGCTTCAGCTCTTGAGATCAGCTCAAGGAGCTCAGACCTAGGTGACTTTTCCTTATTTCCCCCAATAAAATGACTTCCTGGGAAGAAATCAATCAGTGTATCATTCTTTATTGTTGCAGCCCTCAGTGTCTGCGCTTTGCTGCATTTCAGCTACCACTGCCTTCTAGCAGAGAACTGTTGCTATTCAGACAGATTCACTATTTCACTGCACATCCCTAGAGGATGAGTGTAAGATCAGCACCCCTAAAGGATCCACCGGTTTGCCTACAGTGTCCAGAACTCGACTCAGATTCTGACATTCAGGATTTAAAACATCTTACAACATCACGTGAGCATACCTCTGGCATGCTATTGGACTGCTTTGCTAAGAGAAGCCTTATAAATTCACACCTGTATTCTCCTGACATTGCTTATCCTCACTTTTCCACACCACGCATGGATTTAATCCTTCTCATTATTCCACTCCTCTTCCTTTTATCCAGTCTCCTCATGGGACACTACAAAGATAGAGTAGCCATTTTTCCTTATAATAGTCTCATGCATCTCAAACTGTTACATTTTTCCAACTTTTTACCCACAGTCACACAGAACAACCTCCCTATCCAAGCCCAATAGTAGGCTTGGTCTACAGATTAAAGCAGGTATATTGCCAAGGCACTGGTGCACAGACTGAACAGCAGCACAGCTCCCTGATAGTGTTTCTAGTGCCCCCCTTTCCAGCAGCTCTGACTGCTGCATGCCTTGGTTCTTTCCAGATGCAAACCCAACCTTTCTTAACAGCTTTTAAGTTCATCTCTACATAATCCTTCCCTCCATTAGATTAATGAATGAAGTCTTTCCAAGGAACAGAAATATACGTGTTACCTAATTACACGAGTCAGGCTGAAGCAGATCCCTCAAACAAAGCATATCCTGACTAAGCTCTTCTAGCCCCACTTACCCAATCCTTCCCCCTGCACGCCCTGGGGATCCCCTACGAGCAGCTCCTCAAAGCAGCAGCACTTTGCTGCTGCAGGACCGGTCTGTCAACAGCCCAGGGCACCAGCGCCTGTTTCAAGACCGCTCTCACACAGGGAATCCATCCAACTTGCCTCCCAGGTGAATTTTGCTGTGATGCCCCTCCTGCACCTACACACCTGCTCTTCAGCAAGGGCATCTCTACCACCAACACCATCCAACGCTGGGGAGGTCTCCTCTCTCTGGCTTTCCGCCTCAGCAGGCTGCAGCACGCATTGCCTATGGTTTTGGTAAGCCTCACACCCAAGTCCAGCCTGGAGAAGCTGCCCAGACAGCCCCCCAGGGATTTCATTGTTGCCAGCCTCATGTCAAAAACTATATGTTGACTCTTAGTGATCACAACAATAATAGAAGCTGTCAGACAGGACTTGCACTCATTTCAACCCTCCACACACACACACCACAACACTACAATATACTAACAGCCAGAGAAATACAGGATAAAAAAATCCCACCCTAAAGAACCTCTACCCTATGGAAACACAGCAAAACCTTTCCCAGTGCATGAGTCACAGTTGGCACCAAGGGATCATAGAATCACAGAATGGTTTGGGTTGGAAGGGACCTTAAAGACCATCTAGTTCCAACCCCCCTCCCATGGGCAGGAACACCTTCATGACCTCCTCTGGACTCACTCCAACAGGTCCATGTCCTTCTTGTGCTGAGGTCCCCCTGCAGTGCTGCATCCAGCTCGGGGCGGGGTGGGGGAGCGTCTCACAAGAGCAGAGTACAGGGGAAGAATCCGACCTGCTGGTGATGCAGCCACTTTGGTGCCAGCTGCCTGTCCTGTGGGGCAGCATGGCTGGGGGGAAGATGGGGCACAGCCCCAGCGAGAGCTCTCACTGCAGACACAGCAGCCTGTGCACGGGGCATGCTCTGCCCAAGCCCATTGATTCAGTCCTGCAGCTCTTTAAAAGCCACCCTACAATTTTATTATACAGAGAGAAATCTGGTGCAGAAGTTTGCCATTCACCTGAGCCAGCAGTTCCTACATGGGATCGGTTGCCAGCAGCACTGCCGTTCACATCGAAAAGCACAGGGCAGGGGCAGCCCCACTGTCAGTGGAAACACAGAGGTTTGGTACCACTTTGCAACAGCCGCCTCCCTGCCTCCTACAGCTGTGATGCTCTTTCAGAAGAGCAAAAATTTAACACTGCCTGTACTAACACATGCTAATTGGTCAGCGATGAGATTCCTGTTCACAAGACGGAACATCACCGATTTGATATTAAGAGGATTACACCGATTACAAGTGTTAAGAGGCTAGGGATGGAGAGGCACACTCTCCACTCCTGTGGTGATTTATCATGGGCAGCAGCTCACTAGAGGGCAGCCGGCACATAGCTGGGCTCCAGCATCCCAAACCTCCGCCTGCAGAGAACCTCACACAGCCTTGGAGGGCTCCAATATAAGGAGCACCACTGAATTTGCACAAGGGTGAGGGAGAAGTAAAAAAAAAAAAAGACCTTATTAACCCTGTACCATGCATGTGGTGTAGCTCAGACAGAGGCCTGGACTCTTGAACAGAGGCACACACCTTGCTCCCAGTGCCCTGACTTCTCAAACCAGATCACCAGCACCAACATTCAACCTCACTTTTTGATGGTTTTCCCTAAAAAAACCTACAAAAGTACCAATACTTAGTGAACAATACAGGCTTTTCATCAAACCCTCTAAATTTTCTCCAAAACCTCTAAGTTTATCTCCATGATCCCAGGAGACATTGTCAGAAAGTTATTCAGCTACCTACAGATAAAAAGCCTAGCAATTAATAAAATACAAGCTATATTTTTATTTTCTTGCTTATACCAGACAAACATAAATCAATGAACCAGCAGCACTAATAACCACAAGCGCATCCTCCTATCCACAGGAAAGTCCCTCTTGCATGGGAATAGCCATGACCTCACACGCTGAGCTCTCATGACAGCCAGAAACAGATCTAATCCCATTGCTGGGAGATTTACTCTATTTTAAGTATTTATTCTCTTGGTAAATTATTACCAGGGTGTAATTGCCTTTGTATGGCAGTGCTCTATTATCCTATTAGGAAATACCATGGGAACAGGGATTTAAGGTAGATAGTGTAAGTTCTCACCAATAATAACCTCCAGTGGGACTGATTCGCTTATATCAATAGTTAATCAGATCAAGTATTCCCAAGGGACCCTTTTCTGATAGCGTGTTATTTATATGACAGACCAACAACCTGACCCAAAGCTTACTGGAGTCACTTGGAGCTTTTCCATGCTGGACCAGTCCCTCCAAGGCCAACTGACCAAATTCACTTCTATTATGGCTAAAAGCTTCCACAAACTGATATCTAATAGAAGAAAATTGCTCTCAGACTAGAAAGGAACATCATTTAAAATAGACCACAAAAGAACATTGATTTTTAAGAGAACAATGATTTTTCTTCTTAATTTAGAAGCTGCTCTCAGCTCCTCACGGCTACCATGGTCCCAACTGCACACCTAGACCCAAATCAGATCCCAAATGTCTCCTCACATTTAAGGAGTGGAGCAAGAAGTATCCAAAAAGTTCCCTATGAGAATCACTCCTTTCCTCAGTTCACAGCCTCTATGTAATTGATGTTTTCCTTTGTGTATTTTGAAACACATGTTGGCAAGCTGGGATTTGTTTCATACAAATTTTTTCCAGTCTGTCCCTTAGTTCACCTGAAATCACAGCAAGACAACAGGACAGATGTCACCCTTTACTGTTACTGGAAAGTGAACCCAGAGCACTCACACCGTGGGAAAGCTCACCAGGCACAGCAGCACATGAAGTCATTGCTCGAGACACCTACAGCAGATCAGATACTTGGACAAAGAAAAATTAGCCCTTTTCCAGGATTGCCTATACAGTATTATTTTACCTCTCTTTGAACAGGTATTTTCACTCATATGGACACTTACGTATAAATTAGAAATGAAAAATAAAGCCAGTTTGAATTAAAGACCATCCTATCACTTTATAAGCAATACTCACATGCCAAATCCTCAGGCGGGATTTTTTTTATTTTTTTCTCTAACTCCAGTAATTTAGAAGCGCATATTGATTTTGAAAGAATAGACAGAGCTACATAAGCAGAAAGCAGCTGCAGCCAAGAATAACTGCTGAGTGAGAGAAAGGACTAAGAAAAAAAAAATTAAATCACTGAAAGATCAGAGGAAGAGCCCCCATCTTCCCCAGCTTGAATGGCAAACTTCCCATCAGTTTAAAGAGACCACTTAAAAACTAAATTTCTTCCATCAGAAGTCTAGAAAAGTCTTGGTACAAAAGGAAAACCAGCCCAGATTGTCCAGGGGCTTAAAGATTATTTTGGTTTATTCTAAAAAGACAATTTTATATAAAGTGTACATGGTTTGGGGTTCCCCCCCCAAAAAAACCATTATCTGTCCATGACCATAGTGGTCCCCAGTATAGGACCATGTTCCTGGGACCTGCTGGGGAGCCAAGTCCCTCCCAGCAGTGCCAGTGTCACCCAGGATCACGCCCATCACCCTGCTCTCAGGTGAATCACACCAGCAGGAGGCTGCAATACAACAGGTGCGGGTCAAGGCAACACTTCAGGTGAATCTGAAGTTTCACATCTTGTGAATGAGTTTTCTGGAAACCTCCTGACTCCCCAGAAATGAAAACTGCTGCACAGGGCTAGGCAAAACCTCCCCCAGCCCCGGGGTCCACAGGGAAAACACAACCTACTCCATTTTATAACACAGCAGAACCTTCCCATCCTCTCCTTGGAACAGGACTGTATTCTACTATCTAAAAGCCAGAAGGAAAAAAAAAGTGTATGGGGAAAGGATTAGTGTTAGAAATTAATTAACACATAATGCCCAAACAAATGAGTTTCATCCCAGTTTATTCACTCCATCCCAGAGGGAGAATATACTTCTTATCAGAGTAGCAGAGAAAGTGAGGAAAAGTCTAATAAAAAGACATGCTGGGCTTCTGAGAGTTGTTATTTTTAACTAATTCTCCCTTTTTGTTCCACATTATTTTAATTAAAGGGTTGAGATTGTAGTAAGAACCCAATCTCGCACTAGCACTAATCTGCAGCGCCCTGCAAGGCAACAAGGATCTTGGCTCAAGTTGCTGAGCACTAGCTCTGAAGAGGCTGTTTTGGTACACAGCACAATTTTAAGTCTTTGCCACATTAACTCAGGAGAGAAAGACCAATGTTCCTGCAGAGCCATGACTGCTGTATTTGTCATCTAGTCTTATATTCTCCAAATGAAGTTTTTCAACCAGGCACAGAACAAATGCACAGCAATGATGAGGTTATAATAAGACAACTCTTAGCTTTGTCCATTACATGACGCATCCAGAGTCAGGGCTAGTTTTGGGGGTTTTTTTTTTATCTTTTGAGAAAGAAAACCAAGAAGGAAACCTGCTCAGGATGAGCATCCTGCATCAGCCAGGGAGAAGAGGGGGATCTACGGCACAGTGACAGCAGCTCACACAAATGCAGACTCACTTGACACCTTTGGAAGATGCGACATCCCAGCTGCTCCCAGCTTATCCCAGGGTGGGAGAGCTTGGCTGGTGTCTCACTCCCAGCTACACAAAACAGACCCCAGAGGGACATACTGGGACCCCAATAAGAGGGCAAGTTTTCATTTCACAGCAGATGGGAAATCTCAGCAGTCAGTGGCCTGGGGCTGTCTTCCCCAGGACAGGCGACAGTGCCATTTCTGAAAAGGGACACATCACATGGAGAAAAACATTCTGAGCACTCAGGAGAAAGCACAGCGTTAGAGGAAACCCCTCCTTGGGGTAGTGTCCCCACAACAAAACCCATGGCAGGAGATGCACACAGACAGCCATTGTGCTCGGGCTGTTCAGAGCTCTTATTGTGTCATCACGCAGGAAGGAAACAGGGGGCCTGAAGTCCCCAGCTCCATCACTTGTCACCCACCAGCCAAGAGGCCACTGACACCTGCCCCATCAGCAGTGAACAAATTATGCAAAGTAACCCCTGTCCCAAAAATTAAGGCAAGGGCAGAGCACACCCATCCTCACACACTGCAAGCAGTGGCTTGGCAGGAATTGCTCAGGGTCCCATGGCCATGAATTTTCAAATGCTTCACAGAAAGCAGGGGGCTGCTGCTGGCCCAGGGAGTGTGCCAAGAGGGCAGCAGGGTCCCTCCCTGATGCACATGGATATGTACCCCCACAACGGGCCACTCTGTAGCACCAGGGTACCAGGCACCCAAACTCAGTTACTGGGGCAAAAGGAGGGAAAAGATTTAAG
>NW_010110519.1:15371-44339 GCF_000699245.1 Pterocles gutturalis
TGGCAACATCCTCCAAGTGTAGTTTCCCTCTACATCAGGTATTTTAGGAACAAAAATGCTCTCCTCTCCAGCAAGGCTGGAAGAGTTTTACTTCTCCATCTCTGCATCAGCCAAATTAATCTCCAATTAATCTCCCAAACTGGGGTTCCTGTTGCTTACAATTTTCCAAGGAGCAGGGCTGGCAAGCTTTCAGCCTCTGACAGCTTGCAGGACCCTTAGCCGAGGGCTTGCTCCACCAGAGCCCTGGCACAAGCAGCAGGAGGATCTCACCGCAGACATGAGATGACACCACACAGCACCCTGTGCCTTAGCTAAGGAGTCTCCAGCAGACTTCTGTCTTCAATTTGGCTTCTAAGTTATCATATTCTTGGGCAATAATCACTAATTCTGTAAGAGGAGACCTTGATGACAACAGCAGTGACTCATCCCCCTTGCATGCAAGCCCCCAATTCCTTTCTCTCTTCCCAGGATTTGATTCAAACCAGTCCCTTCTGTTTCCAAAGCATCTTATCTGTTCACTTTAGTCTACAGCTCACAAGCTTGTTTTTTTCCTCTTTCCTTTGGGAAAGGCCACGTACCAGCTTGGGCTGTGGGTTTAAGCAGCAGCTAGAAGGAACGCGGTTTCTGTAATAACTGGTCTGACCAATCTCTGCTCCCTGAATCACATTTCCGAGCGGCTCTTTGCAACACTTTTGCCCTACACAGATGCAATTTAATTCAGTCTGGAAAAGCATCTATTCCCTCCACCACCTATTGATGTTTATTTTCTTGTAGTATGAACCATTACACACAGTACAATCCAGAAGATGACAAGCAAAAATAAAAGTGGATACATTCTAAAAGGCAAAATGCATATAAAGTGTGAAGTATTAGTTCCAAGATGAAACAAAATTTCAGCTGCAGGTTCTGCTCATTTTCTGGGACATGTATGAAAAGTTTAACACTTTTTTTTTCTTCAGAAAATAGCAAAAGAACCGGATCTTGTGAGAAAAACACTCAACAGCTTAAACTGAAGGGGAAGGAGGGAGGGGGAAGCAGCCCCCTCCAGCAGCACATTATTTAACCATATCAGTTACAAATCCAAATGTGGACAATCCTGTTGAACAGGCTCAAAGCTGATCTCATAATGCAGTTCACTGAAACTATAGGAATTTGCCCTCAAAACTTTGCTTCTGGTACCAATGTCTACACTTGGAGATCATAAAGAGCATCTAACAGATAAAATTAACACTTTCGAAAGATCGCTTTAAGTTTCCCACAGGGAATGACATAATTAAGGGATGAAAGATAAACCTTTGTCTGGGATAAGAACACAAAGTAGAGAGCAATGTATTATAGTGTTATCATCAGTTGGGCTTCTTTCCATTTGCCTTCTGAGATTTCATATCGCCAAGATCTCCTCAGCTACCCTGAAAGCTACAAACCTACCAAAGGGAGAGCAGCTACTGCAATATCAAGACTCCAGGAGTTTGGACTTTAAGATGCAAGAAGAGAAAAAAAACAAAGGGCCATAAGACTTTAAGAGCTGCAAACATCAGGGAGATCATCATTCCCCATCTTTCCAGGGAGGGCTTGGGCTGCAGCAGCATTACAAACCTGGCGCACAGACAGTTCGGGCATATAAAACCCCATTCTTCAGGCACAGACCAACCACTAAATGACAGGGTGAAGGTAGAAGCTTCCTCTAAGGACTGGCTAGCCCATACTTGCTCTGTATCAACATGCAACTGTCAGCTGGCTCCTGTCCCTTAAAATTACTTCCATGTGCCTTCCCCCAGACTGATAGCCAGGCTTCTGGCATAAACAAAACCCTTGCAACCAAACATCCCATCTCTCTCCATGCCCCACCACCCATCCCCTGCTGGGAAGAGCAGTTTCCATGTTGCTCTATAGCTCTGCAGGCAGGCTTGAACAGTTCTGCCCCATTTTTTTTTAGCGTAGAAGAGGATGGTGGCAGTTGCTTCCCAACATAATCCTTCTTCCTGTGACGGGGGAGAAGTCAGAGGATGGCTTCCTCCCTGGGACCTACCCAGCTTCACTAAGAGAGAAAGGACATGCCCCACACTAATGCCCAACACGAACTTCACAGCAAAGCTAGCCAGCACCTAGCAAAGTCCCAGCCATTCCCCACCTAGGAGCTGCTTCCATCCCATCCCATCCCATCCGTTGTCATCTCCAAGGGGGGATCTTTACCCAAGACCTCCCAATACACACTGCATACTCTCGTGGTGTATTTTTAAGCACTCAACCGCCAGATGAGAAGGACAGAACCTGTTTTGCTCCAAGAGGGCAATTGCAGAGTGCTAGACTTGACATGTATGGGGCTGAATTACACAGTGATACTCAGCTTCAATGCACTGTGAGGATGTTTCTCGAAAGACTGAATTAGAGTTGATATATTTTGCAATTGAGTTTTCACCAAAAAAAAATACAAACATATTCAACAGCTACTCCTTTTAATACAGTATTCAAAAAACACTTTGCTACCAGATACATCACAGGCTACCCTGCATAAATAGAGCGGTATAAGAAATAGAGGGACATAACCACCTGTATCACTTGCAGCTGCAATTCATATCTGAGTGGTCAGGAACTGGTTTGTAGATCATCTGCCTCCTGTTATTCCTGCAGCAGAGATTCAGGAGTATTTGACCTACAGCTAGTCTCCCCAAGGCAGATATAACCCTTTCTACAAAGACAGATGTGCTTAGGTGCAGCATATGAAAGCTGGAGTATATTTTCAAACCAATACACCAAGCTAAAACAGAAAACGTCTTGTTTCAAAGCTAGATCATAAATGCTTTTCCATTACCAGGAAGACTCTCACAGACCCAGCTCTGTTCTCACAGAGAAACTGAGGCACAGACCAGTGGTCTGACCTGATGCAAAAAGTAAGGTGTGTTCCCAGCAATGGAACTATGTCTCAGCCCAGCACCCCATCCAGAGCTACACCTCTCCTCCAAACAGTCTGCTGCAGCTGTACTGAAGCAGTGTATAAAAAAAACCAAATTATGAAGTAATCCTGCTTTTGAAGCTTTTCTTTGTTACTGTATGTATGCTCCAATTGCTGTTGGAAAGAGATTCCTGATGCAGGCTCTAGGTCCATTTAACCATCCCACTAATAATTGTATTTCATTTCTCAGGCTATTAGCACGTAATGGAGCAGGAGCAGCCTGGGCTCCTGCCACTGCGGAAGAGAGCGAGCTTGTGCCAAGGAGTAAGTGCATCACCTCGGGTCAGCTGGTCCCTCTGAATCCCAGAGCACATCTTCTCAGGAGCAGAAATCTCCCTGCTCTGCCCTCAGCAATTTTAAAAAGGTGAAGAAAAAACTATCAACCTGCTTCCCAGTACTTTCTCCTTCTGTAATTCTCTCAAACAAGAGAAAGACACGTAAATGAGATGTACACACACAAAACATGTTAATTAATGGTCTCAGCCAAAATCAGTGAAATCAGCATGCCTTAAGCAATGATTTAGCAGTTCAACCTGCTGTGCTGCCAGACTTTCTCCTCCCAAGCAGTCCTTAATCCCCACACTAACATTTATCTCCCTGCTGAGGAGCCACTTCCAAAACTCATGCTCTTTGGGGATTTTGTTCTCAAGAGAGAAGCATTCCAGATTTCCCACTAACCTCATGAGCTGAAGCACCTGCAGTGGGCTGCAGAGCTGAGCAGGGACAAGCAAAAGGAGGAACTTGGACCAGAGAGACAGAGGAGAGCATGGAAGAGCTGAGCTCCCTAATACCATTTAGACCAGTGAAGGGCCTCATTTTTAAGGTACCAAAGTTTCTACTGATGCAGGTTTACAACTGAAATTCCTTCCCACTAAAGCCTATTTTGATTCCACTTCATCCAGCTGTCATCATCTCTTGCAAGATGTATTTTCTCATCTTATGTGAAGGAGGATGGCAAAGAAGGGAGGGCTGGGAAAGCAGAAGACATTCCTCAGTGCTACACAGTTGTGTTCATGCAGCATGTGCAGATGCTAGTTTGCAGCAATGACAGTACCCAAGTATCTGCTGTGCACACTGGAGCGGAATGATGACAGCTCTGAAGCCCAAAAAGTCAGTCACTGCCAGGGCAGGCATCACTTCTGCCTGGGACAGGCTCCGTGTGTCAGAGGTGACAAGGACAGCACAAACAACAAGGAGCCTCCACACACTCAGCCATACTGAGGAGCCAGGGCAGACCTCCCAGAGGTCTTCTTCCTGCAGGAGCTGAGGAGCCCAGCTGGGGCACTGGGTGGGAAGACGACTCAGGGAGCAGGAGGACAGGAGCTCAGCTGGGTCCTGCTCAGCCCATCGAGGGGTGAGCTCCTCCCCCTCTTCCACAAGCCCTGGCTGACTCCTGGAGATGCAAACCCAGCTGCTTCTCACCAGATGGGGAAACGGCAAACCAGGGCTCTCCCCACATCCCTACCCCCACTTTCCCACTTCATCTCCAGGAAGGGTAGTGGGTGCAGCACACCCCTGTTCTCTGCCCATCTTTGCTGGGACACGGCCAGGTAAAGCACTGGGTCAAGGAGGGGACATGGTGACAACAAAATCCTAAGTGATGTATGACTGCATTTTGGTACTCTCCAACTAAACGAAGCCATGTAAGCAGTTATGTACAGAAAGCTGCTCCAGCACTCACACAGTTTTTATCTGGTTATAAGGTATTTTTCCTTCCCCAAAGAAGATTAAAGCAACAAAGAGGGAGCACAAAGGAAGAGGTGGGAGGACCGCAGCAGCATGAGGGAGATGAGAAACCAGGGGCTCCTGCCTTTGATGTCTGGATGATCACATCGTTACAATTGCTATGTTGAGGGCTCTGCTGTGTCACTGGTAAATAAATCATCCAAGGAAATTAGCTGTGCAGTGAACTTCCACCACAAGTCACAGGAGGTAAAAATGGTAACAGAGAAGTCAAAGCATTTCAAACAGAGGAAAAACTCCAAAATACTAGGAAAACAAAAATCACATATATTTCAAATAATTTCTAACATATAAGATCTGAGTAGGTGTCTGAACAGGGAGGACAGAGACTTTAGATTCCTCTACTGTTCCTTGGGAAATGAAGCCATTCGTTGATCACGTGTACTCTACTGGAGACACAAAGAGGATGAAGAGCTCAAGAATTTGTCTTCTATAAAGAAGAGACTGGCACCTGGTTTTCTGGAGATACCTGTCCTGCATTAAAACATGCAATACACTAATTATCTTCCTTCACAAAAAATACATATGTTGTTTCTTCTCACCCTCCCCTGTTATCACAATAAATGAGGTGACCCATAGCATATCATAACACAGAATTTCATACCACTGTGTTTCACAGAGTGATCCAAAGTAAAATGACATCCCAAGTACTTAATTACAATCAGTTTGATACTTATGTCACAGATGAGTAAACAGACCCACACAAAGGTTAAGACATCTGCCCAAGTTCACTGGGGCTAGGAACAGCCAAGGCTTACACCTACCCTACTCAGCCTAGGTACCTGTGCTGCTTTTGGCTGGGATAGTTATTTTCTTCATAGTAGCTATTATGAGGCTATGCTTTGGATTTGTGCTGAGAATAATGTTGATAACACCCTGATGTTTTAGTTGTTGGCAAGCAATGCTTAAATTAAGCCAAGGACTTTTTCAGCTTCTGGTACTGCCCCTGCCCTCCCAGCTGCTTCTCTACAAGAAGCTGAGAAGGGACACAGCAGGGACAGCTGATGCCAACTGCCCAAAGGGATACTCCATACCATATAGCATCATCCTCAGTATATAAGCTAGGGGAGTTAGCCAGGGGGTACAATCACTGCTCAGGGACTGGCTGGGCATCAGCCAGCAGGTGGAAAACGGTTTCACCATTTGTTTTTCCTGGGTTTTATTTTTGTTGTTTTTCATTACAATTTGTTTTTATTGCTATTATTATTTTATTTCAATCATTAAACTGTTCTTATCTCAACCCATGAGTTTTCTTAACTTTCCTCCAACTCTCCCACATTTCACTGCAGGGGGGTGGGGACAGGGGACTGAGCAAGCAGCTGTGTGGCACTTCTTGCCAGCTGGGATTAAACCACAACAGTACCCAACAGAAAACACCCCAAAGCCCATTGAGCAAACCAAGCATAGGAACCACCACTGGCACAGGCAGCGTGTGGGAGGGGATGGGATGGAGCAGGGGGTAAGGCACCGCTGACGCACAGACCTTTAGCCATTCCTGGATCTGTAGGGTTATCCTCCCTCTCCCTGGGGCCTCCTGCTCTCACTCAGTCTCTCCAGGCTCTGCCAAGTCTAATTTCCTCTTAGCTGCTTGCCCTAAGCACCACCTCATCCGTCCCTCCATGTACTCCAGCCCCTGCAGCTCCAGAAATACTTTCTAAATGCCTGCTTTGCAATTCAGAACATCCTTAAACTCCTCCATCAGCTCAGTATTTGCCTATAATCCCCTTTGGATCTAAAGTGTTTATACAGTATTACTTGCAGGATTTAACTCAAAGATGATTAATTTGGTTCTGTGATTTTTGGCTTTGTTTTGATTTCAAGGCAACAACAGCAAGCCCAGTTTTCAGTATCTTATGGACTCTGCCTTGAATCAAAGCACTTTTGAATTTGCCAAACAGATTTACAGCCCTGAAGAGGACTCTTTTTTTTTTTAACACAAACTAGTTCCACTTTTATCCACCCCCTCTTTTGTTTAAACCCACCTAGCAATGATGACAGCACAAATTCTATGATCACATTCACAGTAGATGTATCACATTTATTTTAAATCAAAATCCAGCCTGTTCCACTTGCAAGTATTTAACCCAGGGCTGGTGTAGGAAAGTAAATGAAAATCAGAACAGCAGCAAAAGCAACGGCACCCACCGTCACAAGTACAGCACCTGCATGCTCCAGGGCCAGGGAATGCAAAGGGAGATCTTTGGTAGATCATTGCACCCCAGGGTGCTGGAGGAGTGCAGCAGCGTCAGGGTCAGCTTTTGAAAAGGCCAATACAGACGCTGCAGCTCACTGCTGGGAAGAGCCAGCACACTGTGGCCAACATGGTGCTGCTCCTTTTCATAGAATGATGCTGTCGCTGAGGGATGGTGCACATATCCCAGCCCAGTGCACACACAACATATATCGCACCATTTAATATCTGTTGGATGGAAGAGTACAGGGGTAATTCATATAGATTTGTGCCTCTGCTTTGAGCAGAGCAGGGGTTTTGCCACTTGCATGACAATAGCCAGTGTTCCCCTGGCCTCCTGTGATTTCAGAGCAGCTGAACCATAGCTGGTGGCAGATTTGTCCCCTCCTGGCTCAGGCAATAGCTAGCAGGCTCTGCTCACACTGATAATTAAAATTAACACTTCGAGGCATAAAGTGGTATTACAGCATGGGGGCATGAAGAAATGTTATCCCATAGACAGGGTCAGCAGGTTTTTTTTTTCCTAAGCTGAGTTGCTGACACCAGCAGACATTAACTTGGAACTGCATGTGTTCTGATTTCCAGTTCTGTACGTTGCTTAAACAATAACCAGATAAATCCTTAACCAATATCAGTCATTAAGAGAACACTAAGTTATTGGAGCTTCTCATTTATATCATCTGATGCTCTAACCCATGCTACCAAATACACAGGCTACTCCAGGAGGATATCAGGAACAACACTAACAGCAGGCTGTTCCAGTTTTGCCCAGTAACTTTGATGTTCCTGTGCTTTCAAGCAGTTAACTTTCAGAAAGTTTTAATCAAAGACCACAAAAGCCTTATTTACTGGCTGAGACTGTTCACAACGTACAGAGAACAGTTCCTTCTCATTTGAATTTTGCTAATTGAACATCTCATCGTCTAAGCTGTGTCTTTCAGTCTTGAGCAGTATCAATGAAAGCAAAAGTGCTCCACTTTTGAAAGCAGCCTTTCAGTTGCTTGCAGTGTTATGGACTTCAGCCTGCATCAACTGCAGCCTCAACCTTCACCACTCCTCTGCTGCTGCTTCTCATGAAAAAACTTACACTTAAATGAAAGCTGAAAGACCTCAAGCTACCTCTCAGCAAGACCCACTGGCAAACACCACACCTTCCCTGCAACAACTGCATTTAAAATTGCTGTAGCTTTGAGCAGCTCTAATTTCTCAGGCTGATGCAGCACCAGAGTACCAAGTCTTCCCACCCACATGACCCCACATAATAGAATGCTCCTAAAAAGTAGTTTATCCTCAGTACAGAGTCAAGAAAGCCTTCCCCAGCAGAAGACTTGTTGCATTCAAAGTCAACACCTGTCACATTTTCACAGCAATAATGAAACATGATTTCATCCTAGTATGAGATCACAGATTACTTTACAAACATCAATGAATCCTCACAGACCAAACTCCAACCAGTTAACAATCGTTTCAGGAGTCTGAAAGGGTAAAATATGTCTGACACAGGCAAAGTGAGGGCATTTAAGATTATTATCCCACTAGAACAAATGTTAAAAGCAATGGGAAGTTGTCCAAAGGTTTCTCTAGTCCTTAACCCAAGATGGGGCACACAAACCAATTCCCTTACAGCTTTACAAGGTGCCCACATTGCACAAGATCTGTGTAACGCCAACAGTATTACAGCACACCTTTAGTCTTATGCACTTGCCAGCCAGGGCTTGAGGATCAGCACAACCATCACTAAACAGCCCAGGTACAAGACACATTAAAAGCTCCAAGACCCTGGGAATGGCCTTGATCAATCTTCCCTGAAAGGACCACTTTTGCTGCAAAAAATAGATTCATTATTTATAGCAGAAACCAAGGTGTCTCACTGCAGCTGAGAAAGCCACTTTCAATTTAGTAGGTGTCTTGATGCATTGTCTGAGTGACATCTACACACAAAGGCTTCTGTTGCCACACTAAGAAAATGTCCCTATTTTTAATCAGGAACACAAAGCTTTTCCATTACTTTCAACAGAGTCAGGGTCTGGACTCTAAATCCTCTATAAGCTTGACAGGTGACAGCCAAGTCTACTTCTCTCCACCTGAAGTTCTCAAAGCTCTGCAGGCTACACTCCTGTATCTGGCCACTTCCCGGTCAATGAACATGGCTTTATTTTCAATCATTAATTTTTCACACAAATGAAGCCACTGGATCACTAGTGTCCTCAGATCTGTACTCCCATACCATGTACAGTCAAGAGCCATGAATTCAGGGCACACACTACACCAAGCGACTGTTTTGATATAGCACTTTGTTGAATAGTTTAAAAACCCAGGCACCTATTAACCTCTCCAGAACTTGACGTGAAAGTTCAAGTTGTTTATTTTCCACTAACTTGGTAGGCACCGAGCCATGGCACTCTGCCTAGGCGAGCTGTATCACCTCTTGTTGTTAAGTCAGTGAGATTTTTAACACGTTTTGGAGAATTCAGATCTTTCCATCAGCTTCATCACTCAAGAGAAACAGCTTTGCTTAAGCACACAAACTCTCCCAAAGACCGACTGTTCCCATATAGTTAGTTTATATGCCATTCCCTCCTTTAGGCAGACCTGGGAATCCCAGACCAAACACACTAGTTATTTGAAGGCATTAGAGGGTCTGAGTCACATAGAAAAATGAGATACAGAATACCTGTGAGGAGATTTGTTTCTAGAATGGACAGGACAAGTTTAGGGGATTATTCCTCCTCCTCTGCAAAAAAAAAGTACAAGAGGTTCACTCTTTGCTGGGTGACCAGTAGCAACCCACTGCTCCCCATGGTGATTTGACACTTCTAACACAGCTCAATTAAGTCTTTGCAAAGGTCCTAAGTAAGGGTATGGGGAAAAAAGAATGAACATGAAAACAGAAATTAAAATGTAGCTTTAATTGTGGCATACAGTGAAAAACAGTAAATTAAGCTAATGAAACAAACATGCATTGCAATATTTGCTCCTATGACCACAGCATAAGTGGTCATAAGCATAAACACAGAAAGGTGATGCTCTGAGCTCACATCTTTTTGTCCTGAGTGGCTCCACAGAAACCAAACCAGGTGCTCTGCACAGATACAAGATGACTGCAGTCAGGCTCCATGCCTGCTGAAGAAATGTCTTAAACATTTGCCCCAGTAGGAAGTATGGCAGATGTATCCAAAATACATTTTATTCTATTCCTCTACACCAGAGGAAGGAAAGCAAGGGAAGAGCTTGCTCCCTGGATTGCTTTTCTCCATTACTGTCAGTAGTTCTATGGTGAAAGGAAGTCTTTTTTTAAGAAAAAAAAAAATTCAGACATATTTTGTGAAGTTCTCATCCATCACATGGCATTAGAGATACTCAAGGGACTCTGCTTTGGCTTTACCGTGATTTAACATGGAGATTCCCATCTCCTCCATTATTTTACAGTCTTAGGTGGCATTAAGCTTTGAGGTTCAGTAGCTCCAAGGGGGGGCTTCTATTTAAAACCACCTTTACTGCAGAAAATGCTGTTACACGACATTTCTTTAAAAATACTTTTTTGGGAAAAAAGTGTCAGATGCCTTTGACTTCTGAGACATGCAGACAGAATGAACAAAAAGTAGAAATCCTGCCGATTCTCCAGGTTTGACCCAGAAAAAGGCACCTCTAAAGTTTAGTAATACAGAACATCAAATTGGAGAGGGGAAAGAAAAATATAAAACAAAATATTAAAAATCCACAGCTACTGGCAAAGGGCAGGCATGATGTGACAGAGGGCAAAAAAGATGCCATATCGTTCTTCATTTTAGTGTACATCGGTAGCATTAAAATACACATAATTACATATAATGTTTTCTCTTGGGAAACCTAAATTTATGCCTGGTCTGCACAAGAGGACAGCACAACTGTGACAGAGAACAGACCTGTAATTAGGTCTCTGTTGTGCCATCAACAAATACAGCATTTATGAACAAATATCCCCAGAGATGCGAATCCCATGCATACACAGTTGCAAGCTCATACATCTCCTGTTTGCAACCTTACTTTCTTATGCATTTCATTTTGGGTTTGATTATTAGATGCCCACAAGCACCTATTAAGTAGATGGAAGAAACTGTGGCAGAGCAAATCGCAGCTCTGCTGTCAGACAGGTCCAGTAAACCAGGAACAAAGAGCCTGCAGCAGCACACACCTACCATGCCCCTGCCAAGGCTTGCATGGATCCAGGAGCAAGGGCTGTGCCCATCCCTGCAACAAATGGCACCAGGACACTTGTTGCCCTGGATAGCACATCAAACGTCACACCTTGTGAAATAATTTACTATGCTCTTGCTGAAGGGTCAACATATGGAACCTGTTATCATTGCTGAAGATGCAACATCCTTGCAAGGTCTCTTTAACAAGGGATGTTAAGGGACAGCCCAGGTAAACCAGCCAGGGCTCCTTCCAAAGGGCTCTTGGGGATACAGGTCTGCTCTCCAAACAGAAAGATGAAAGCCTACCCCTTTGCAAATCAAGGGAACAAAGTACAACTGTCACAAGGAACTAAGGTTGAGGTTCAGCAACAGCCCATCCAAAGCAGGGCAGACACCAGCTGTCCCCAGCAGGACAGTGTGGGAGCAGGAGTGGCCAGTATCTAGTGCCTGTCATACTGCTCATCCATAGAGTCCAGGAGCTCATCCCCAAAACCAGACATAAGTACCTGCCCATGAAATGCTACAGGCCCAGTGCAGACAGCCACAAACCTCCAGAAGACAGGTTGTATGAACAAGTCAAGTACGTTTCCTACAGCTGTAGCACACCTCTTGTTTCCTACCACAGGGACCTACCTACCTGCCAGGGCAAAGGATCCAACTATCATCAAATCAGAGCAGCAAGAAGATTTGTCGCAGAAAGACATATCTACCCCTTTAACAGACAACCCAGCTCAAGATTTGTCTGCTATTTATATTCCATGTACTACCCTAAATGAAGGAAAGGGTCTATTAAATGATTGTTGGGGCATGCCTTACAACCCCAGAACCCCTCTCCCCTCCTCTCTCCAAACCCTTCCCCACATTGCTATGCACACAGACACTGCTCCTGGGTCAAGGAGACCTATGGGGAGGGCTGACCTGCTCTTCATATCAACTGCACAGGGAGAACACGTGCCACAAACATCCTCATAAAACAAAACCCTTTTGGGAGAATCAGTGACCTCATTGCTCTTTCCTGCCAGCAGCCCAAGAAATGCAGGGAGGATATATCCCTCTCATTCCTTCCCCTAGCAGAAACCTCCCTGGGAATATATTGTACCTGAGTTGTGTTCCTATTGCATGGCTATCAACTTTCCCATTACGTAAATGCACAGATGACAAAAATATCAACTAGTTTTGTCTATGATTTGGCTCTTCCCTTTACAGGCAGGGGCAGGGCAGTGGTAATTCAAACACTGATTTGGTGTTCCTTTTTTGAAAGCACCTGCACTGATTTTAAATAAAGAAGGCCTGGCATGAAACCAGCCCTACAGAAGGTGGGTTTTCCTTTGTCTTGGCAACACAGGAAGCAAAACAGCTACAAGACCCCCCAAAGGCCACACAGTGTGGAGAGGGTGCAGGGTGGTGAAGAAGTAAGGATTAATCTGAAAATACATTGTGACAGTTTCCAAAACAGAGAGACTAAAACAAGGAGGGAAAAAGATGAGAGTAGAGATTGTAAGCAACAACAAAAACACATGGGAAGATTTCAAGTGAGGAGATCAGTACAGGAAAGCAGAGCTGCCGAAAAAGCTGTATTCCCACAGCAGCGCTCACCATGCCCAGGAGCATCCACAGGAGCGACGTGCACCAGGATAACATGGTCATAAAATCACAGAAACATCAGCAAATGGCAGTTTTCCTGCTCACCACAATAGCTCCTTTTATAAATTAGCAAAAACACAGACAGTGGTCTATCATATTTCTCCTTTCTCAAAGCAGCAACATCACTTTTTCTAGGGTTATTTTGGAGTAGGCTTAGATTTTCTTTAACAGAGAATTACAGATTCAGCAACCTTTTCACAAAAGCAGCAGCCTGAGTTCATCAGTTCAGAGTAACCCTGATAGCGCCAAACAGTTTCAGATTTCACTAAGTAGCTCAGAGGAGGGCACCTTGGCACGCATCCCTGCATAACAGCATCGATGTGCTTGGAAAGCCATGAGAATTCATACTCCATTTAGCACTACTGAGCATTTAACAATCAGCTTTCAGAAATACAGGGACAACAGAGGACAGTCTCCTTGCACACAAGGCTGTGCAACCACAGTCACCTGCACAAGTGGCTAGATTTATGGGAACTCCTGGACAGCAGCCACGCAGTTATTCCTGCACGTAGGCACACTCCTGGACACACCAAGGAGCCCCATGGCACAGCTGTGCTGTGCATCCCCACCTCGGACACCACAACGGTAGGAGTCTGCCTGTTAAGAGAAATTGCCTTTAAGCTAACATAGCCAAAGACGTTGTCAGAAAATCTGGGGTTTAATCCTGGCTTTTATACATTTATACACTCCCTTACGGCAGAGGGGAGCCCAAGAGCACTAGGTCCGTTATTCAGATCTAGGAGTGACAGCAACTATGGAGCAGCATCAGATAAGTACCTGCCTGTAGATTCAACATCAACACTGGCATTCCTCCTGTCTCCTCTGCTATTTGCATTCATTTCATGCAGCACAGATTTGTACATTTTTACTGCACTTGGATCTGGGGAGCCGCACCCATCTCACGTGGCCAGGTAACAGACTGCCAACACCTCCAGCCATGCCAGGATCCATCAGCAAAAGCAAGCCACAACTTGTCTGTCATTTATTACAACAGCTCCCTCCACAGCCACCGAACCAGGGGTCATGGGCTGGACCTCCTGGTAACACCTCTCCTCCAGGACCTGTCATTTTCCCATTTAATTCTAAGCAAGCAGGAGAGCGGTGCAGAAAGGGCAAGCTCAAATACTGTGTTCCACCTAACGTAATGGCTATGTGAGGAATCCAGGTTTACGTGCAGAGACTGTCAAAACAACAGGCAGAAGTAGTTTACACTGCAGAGCAGTGCATGCATTTTAAGAGTGCACGATCAGCTTCATGTTAGTAATTTTTCTTCTTTAAATGAATCTTTATAGGCTACACTGGGGGGTGGGAGGAATGTGGGTATTCCTCCTTTCTACCCAGCTGCTGTTTTAAACCAGATCTTTCCCACTCAAAACACACTTAATCCCGAATAACCCGCACAGCAAAAACTACGAGATGCCCAAGGCTATTTCTAGAAGTGGGGTCTCAAACCATTCTGCGGATAGGCAGCTGTCTTCTGGACTGCCATCTCAAACAGACCTCTGTACTCATGCAGAACAGTTCCCCTTACCTCCTCCTCTGCATGCACCATTTTCATCCTAGTTGTGTACGCAGAAACCAAACTGGGAAGATAAGAATACCCTGGCAGGGGTATTGCCTAGTTTGGTTTTTCAATATTTCTGTGAGCCAACTAGGACTGTTTGCTATGCAAAGACAGAGTATTTAAATGATGCCGATTAAAACCATTCAATCAAGACATCATGCCTCCAGAAATATTGTCTATGTTTAATTCATGGTTTTTTCTTCCCCTCCCTGAATTCAGCAATTCACACTGCAAGCCAAACACACATATGATGAAATTACTGCACCTCCAAAGCATAAAGACATGACAATATTTGGCTCTTTCCAGAGCAAGGTCTAAGTAAATTGGAGTTTTACCAGAACTCAAAGCCACTTGGATACTTCTAGACATGAGCCAGTTTCTATCTGGGAGTCAAGAAATAAAACTTCTTGGGGAAAAAACATCCCAATGCACACCCAGGACTTGACTCATCAGCTCTGGAAGCAGCTGGTACTGGCTGCTATAGGAGATGGGATATTAAGCTACCCAATTCATTCAGACCACTACTGCAGGCTTCACTCGAGACTTGAAATTTAGTGCGAAGTTTTCATCACCCTCGCAGTGCCCAAGCTGACAGGACATTTAACACAAGCAGCACACAAGTGTCATTGTGCACTAATATAGCAGCACAGAGCTCACTAAAACACAAGCATCACAACCCTGCTAAGCCTCCCAGGCAACTGTACCCAAGTTACAGGTACTTGTTGCCTCTCATTCAAATAACCCACTGTGTGTTTTTTTTATTATCTGGGAAGGGGAATACCTTGCTTTGGGACAGTCATTTCTTGGGAAGCAAAGTGTCTCTCCCTAGTTGCCCTCAAGCAACCCCATGCTCTTATTTTATGCAAGTTATCCATTTATATGCATGAAAACGCACTATTTAGTCCCGTGGTGGCAAGCTGCTTGCCCCTCCTGAGCAGCACCAAACTCCACACCACCGAGGGGACACACATCAATCTTCCTGAAACAAAGAGACACAACTAAAGCAACCCTTGTTAAACCATGGCACAGCCCTTACTATGGGGAAACCCCCATTTCTAATTACTCCAGCAGCTCACACAACAGCCTGTGAAGGCTTTTTCTTTGGGAACAAGACAAATTTAGTACCAAAATAAGTATTTAATTGCCTGCTGCTTTACAACAGCCTCCCATTTACCATCACCCAACTCTGCTTTTTAATAAGGAAACTGCAGCAATCCAGGACACTAGTCTAGTTCGATGACAGCTTGACTGAGCACCATTGGAGGAAGAAAATTGTGTTCCTGCCACAACGACAGTTAGCAACAACCCAGCCTTCAGCACCATGCGAGACAAGCATAACACACTGCTCCAGGTTCAGTACAGCTATGCACACAAATAGCCACCAGCTAGGTGACTTCCCATGTTTCACAAGCTGGAAGTTAAAACACTGAAGGCCTCAAACTGGTTCTGACTTGGGTCAGTTCCAGGAGTTTAACTGGGCAGATTAAATATTCATGAAATAACTGGCCTGGTGGTTGTACAGTCACAACACACACAAACCTGCACCAGAGGCTCCGACCAGCTTTGAGGTGTCTCATGCAGACAGGAGGCAGAAAAGCAAAATAGGAGCAGTGCAAAGAGCTTCTGGAAATGTTTGGACAAGAACAGTTAAGAGCCACCACACTCCTGTGTTACTTCAGCTTTAACAAGTTTCTCCAAGTCAGTTCCCTCCCTTCAGCCCACAGCAAATGCCACAGCCTTTCTTCCTTACACCCAGTATTACCACAGGCTAGGAGCAAATTTATGGCAATTCATTATTAGGCTACTTAACTCAGGCAACAACAATTCATCCTGTAACTTTCCAAAATGAATTCTTCAAAAACATTATCCCACCCTTGCAAAAAGTTAATTAAGGATTCTTGTACCTGCTCTCAGAAGATCACAGGGCAGATGCTGTCAGACAGGTTTGCTTTCTGTTATTACCAATTTCAGCAGCAATTCATCTCTCCTAATCCCATTCCGAATATCAGGCACTCACACAGACACATAATAAAATGAAATAAAGAGGTTTATTGTAACCACCCAGGCAGCAGCACTGGTGGGGATGGAGCTTGCAGAGTGCAAGACGGAGTACATGACGGTGACTTGCTCTTCCTAAATTCTGGAGGACATGCTGTTCTTCTGAAGCCCCCCAGCCCTTCACGTATTTGCTTGAGGTTTGCTTTATATGCAGAGTTTCCTAGCAGAATGGCGAGCATGCAAAGCACATTCCTCTGTTAAGTGTCGTCTTCAGAATTTGGGTAGATACCAGCACATTCCTGCCCAGCTCACACAAACAATTCAGATTCTCATTGCAGGAGCAGAGTTTGAAAGAACAGCTGACAAGCACCTTACTGCCTGGTTTTCACTGAAATCAGGCATGACAACTTATTTTGTACTTTGCTAATAAACATTGTTAAACCTCCAGAGTGGACACCTTTATCCCAGTAGACGGTTACTCTAAACTCTATTATTTAGACAAAAAGGGTAGCTGTAACCATGCCAGGAGCTTCTAGCAGGTAAAAAAAACCTGTCCTGTAAAGAACTATGCTTTATGGTAATGAAGCCATTGCTAATGTTATATTGCTGTCACATTAGTACTGAGAATTTACTGGGCAGTGGTAAATTTGAATTTAATTTAATTTTCCTTCCTGTCTTGCCCCATACTTCCCTTGGACATGGGCATCACATCTGCAGAGAAATTGCTTGCTTGAAATAATTGCACACTGAAGTGGCAATTGCAAAACTTTCAAAACCTTTTGTGCTGAAGAAGGGCACAAAACACCATCAATAAACAACTCTGAATCCTTCCTCCCCCCAGAGCAGGAAGCCATGCCTTACCCAACATCTTCAGTAGGCACAATGCCAGACCAGAGTAAAGAAAGTCAGTTTCAAGCAAAACAGTCACAATAAAGAAGATAACTGAAACCCTTACACACACACAGACACAGCTACAGGTACAAACGTGTTTCTTACAGCCCAAGCCAGTTGCTAGGAGTGAGATGCTAACAGCAAGGAACTGCATAAAGTCACAAAAAAAAAAATCAATCTCCTTGGATCCCATCAATGAGCCTGGTCCAGGCATAATCTGCTTTAAAGCCACAGGTCTTGAACACTCCTCCACTAGTTTTTCAAACCAACTTTCTGGGGCCTGACAAAGATTTTATCTTAAGAATTCCTTGACACAGAGCAAACCCAAATCTGGCTTGAACCTGCTTTCTCAGCTCTGTGCTACCACCCCTTCTTACACTGTATGAAGTAGTTCTTAGGCCTTCAGATTTGCACCTGAACATTCATCATGGTGTTTCTCTGCACTGCCATGTGCAAACCCCCTCTTCCTTTGATGTTTCTTTGCAGACCCATCCTGTGCAGAGCTATTCTGGACTCTGAATTGCAGCCCTCAAAAATAATTCACTCTGGGAGGTACCACACCAGTTACAAGAACCAGCTCACGTAAGAGACCACTAAAACGGGGAAATATTTCAAGTAGATCTTTCCAACTCCTCAAAAAGAAAAAACCCACACAGATTTCACTTTGGTTTTCGCTTTCCATTATTTTTCTCCCTAGGCACAGGTATCTTTCACCTTTTTTCTTCCATGCAGAATTAACCTTTGAATTTAAACTCAGAAACCTCAGGGATGGTCCCTCAAGCTACACAAGTGAAGGTACCAGTCAAACATGCAGAATTTCTTGGGATAAAGAAATCAGTTAAGATAGGCTAACTCCAGAGGAGCCTCTCCTTTTTTCAGGGGTTAGGCCATGCTGAACTAACACAATAACCACCGTCAGGACAGACCCTGGGCCCTCCAGAGCTCAGAAGGGTATTGTGTCGGTTGTGTGGACCCAAGCAAGGCTCGCACAAGAACCAGCGATATCAGGGACTGAATGAGGTGGGCAGCCTTCAAATAAAAGTCTCTCCAGCCTGAGGTGATGGGCATTGCTGCTGAAAGCAACTCTTAACAGCTCTCATAGCCCCAGAGGAAGAAAGCTGGCTACATACAGGTGTTACAAGTCATCTACTACAGACTTCCTAGTCAGATACCACCTCCTCCTGAACCTTTTATTCTTTTCTAGAAGCATGAAATAGCTGCTTTGAGCAGAGCAGTACCTGCAGCATTATCAGACATTTTTTCCTGTCCAACAGGCATTTCCACTCCCACCTGCCCCAGGAGCCAGAGCCACCCGGAACCCCCCTCCCCATACCTGGGAGAGTCCCCAGGGTTTGATAGCTCCAGGGTCGAGGACTGGGAAATGCTGGGAGGAGCAGTTGAAGGCAGAGATCCTCCTCCTCTCCATCCAGCATTCAAGCACACACACTCCTGGCACACATCCCCAGCACCTCCAGAGGCCTGGCAGCACCATCATGCTGTTCCCAGAATGGTACTTTTACTCAGGCAAGTTTTGCAAAGACAGACAACAGGCACAAATGCTAAATTGCCAGCAAAATCCATTTTAGCCACAGTAGGGTCTTGGTGTCCTGAAGCATCACTGATAGCCCTTTTGTATAAAATACAGTAGACACACATATGGTATATTTTATAACTGCATGCCATGCTGTCCTGTGTGAACCTCACAGGAGACAAAAATCCCATTTTCCCCCTATTCTCTACAGTTTGTTGCCTAAAAAAAATTCACTTGAGTATTTGTTCTAGTAGGATGAAGAGGCTGCTGCAGGAACAACCCAGCAGCCCAGCTGATGGTGCCACCAGCAGATACCATGCTGGGTCCACCAGTATGTTCTTCTACATGGGAAGGACTGCGTTTATACCTGTCGCTCTGTCTCCTCCTCCTGATTCCAATGAAGCAAATAAGACTCCTCCTGTGAGATCTTAATTTCTGCAAATAGCTCCATTTACCATCTCTTTGTCACACCTGACAGTTCTGTGCAGCATCACTTTGCAGCCCAAAGCTACAAAACCACAGGAAAACAGGGATGCTCATACCTAAAATCCAGGTATGTGAGGGCCAGGTCCCCCTGCATCACCCTTGGAGGTGTGTGGATGGCTGCACAACCAGGCCAGAACATAGTCTCCCACCTTCCTCTTCCCCCAGTAACCTACCACCTCCCTGCTGTGCTCCAAGGGCACTTAACGGCTCCACCACTGAGTAAAGCATGCTCACTGTTAAGATTAACTGTTACAACACAGACCAACACACCTAAGTGTTAGTCTGGAGCTCTGAGTAGTTTGTAGTAAGAATTAAAAGGCTGGATTCCAACTATAAAAAATTACTGGCACATCAAAAAAGAAAAACATTACATGCAATTTCTGGCACCTCAAAACAAAGGTTTAAGCCTGCAATTACTTCATAACATACATCTCTAAAAGCCTGGTCATCTAGGAGTCACATCCTTAAATGTGGAGTCTCAACTGCAGCCTCCTACCCTGCCTCCCGCATCTCTCCCTGTGGTTGCACAGTTGAGGTCTCAGCTGAGATAGACCCCATCTCCCAGGCCTGTTTCATGCTTCTGCACACGAGGGAAAGGAATAACAGATCTTTCTTCACCTAGACAAAGATCACCCGCAGCAGCAGTAAACACGTCCCCCCCTGCCTTGCACACACTCAGCACAGCAATGGTCTGGGAGAACAAATCTCAGATTCAGTTTCCACTTACCTGGACTCACTGGGTGAAACTTTCTAAGGATAAACTGCCAAGCAGTTCATCCCCTGCAGCGTTTCCACACTTGCTGCTCTCTAGTGCATTGATTTCACACCACTCGCCTTTGTTTCTCCTCTGGCTACTCTTTCCAGCTCAGTCCCACCCATGGCTAGCTGTTCTTACCTGACTTTGTTTTCATGTTTTATTTTAGGATGACAGGACTACAGAACACCACAATTATGTAAAAACAAAACCAAACAAGCACGACTTTGCAGAGGAAGTGCCAGACACACAGTCTGCCACACAGCACACCCCACCACCCTGTACTTAAACAGCAAAGCTGGAGACAACAACTGTTAAAGCAAACTGGGATTCTTATTCCTGGTACCACTGAAATCCCACGCAGCTATGTTTTAGTTGAGAGCAAAGATGACACACTCAAATGTAGCTGAATAAACATAACGTATCTCAGCTGCTGCACAGCCCAGGCTCCATTCAAGTAATCTGGGGGAGTTAGAAGGGAAAGGATTTCTCTTCCAGAGAGAAGAGAGGTGCAGCTTGCCCCAACAAGCATATGACACAGTAACAGGATGTAGCTTCTGAAAGATGATATCTTAATGCATTGCTAACAACCATTTCTCCCATTAAACAGCAAAGCTAGTCGCACTGGGTTAAAAAATAAATTAAGGCTGAGAATGAGTGGGTTACAATTACTGCACTAACACCAGCTCCCCTGTGCTCCAAGTAGAAGGAAACAAATTAGCAGCAGTTAGGTCAAGGTGTAAAGATACCTTCAATGTGCTCCAAAAAAGAGTTAAAGGTGGAGCTTACTCTAGCCTGTCTGAATAGTTTTTTCTACTGATTTCTTCAAATATCTTTGTTAGGAAACTTGTTTATTTAACAATAAATTGAGATTATCTGATACATCAGACAGGACAGCAGGACCTTTTCTCCTTTCAGGTTTCCTTTTCCTCCAGTTTGACTTTTTTTTCCATATGCAGATCTAGATGATACACACACCAGAACCCTTCCCCTCCCTCCTAAACCTACCCACATGGCTTTGACCCACATCCTTCTTTGACTAGGGGCACACAATCAAGAAATCCCCATCCATAAGAATCTTTACAATGAGTAGGGTAGTGTATCACAACAAATCTTCCTGCAAGTCCACAGTTCTGAAGCAGTGGTCCCTAATATTTTTAAAGATGAGCAAGGTCTACAAAGGAAAAGCAGGATCTTATACTAGTACCTGCACATACACCCTCCCCACACCAGCTATCAGGCAGATTGGAAAAAGCCTGTGGTTTTCCTCTCCTTCCCTGACAACAATCCATTAATCTAAGTGACAAACTTCGGAAGCCTCAATATCAGTGTTTATCAGGTTCATGCTACTGCCTGCAAAGAGAGCTGTACAAGCCAAATTTGATGGTGCCCCCTGGACGTCCCAAGCTAACTAAAGCACATTTACTTATTAGATTTCAACTTCAATTCACCTTGTGCTTCATGGAAATCCATCATTAGATGACTTCTCTCTTGTTTCCAGCAGATACTCACATCCAGCCCTTAAGTAGTTTACTTGTAAGGGAAATGAAGGCTAAAACATGGGAGTTACGCTGTTGCCAAGAAGCAGACTCACAGGGTCAGCATTAGGAAATGATGACAGATAAGCACATAACCACTTGCTCTGTGCCAGGTAATGCATCAGCCTCAAGGATGCCAAACAGACACCTCCTGGAGCTTCCTACTCCTGCCTCCCATTGAAGCAAGATCAGGTGGGGCTGGAAGAGCAATTAGGAAAGGTTACTTCTCCAACTTTCTCCTCTGCACAATAACACAGACTTAAATCCCATGGAGATGCAACTGATTTTGATTGAGACAACAGCAAAGTTAGAAAAAATTCAGTTACCTAGATAAAAAAAATATTAATTTTGGAAAACAGAAGGAATAACCAAGTCCAGGCATTCAGAATCTCTAATGCATTAGCTACATGATATAAACATATCTCCATCCCACTAACAAGGATGCCAACTGTATTTTAGTTGCTAAAACATTAGATTCTATCAACTCTCTTCTAAGCTTTTTTGACACTGGAGGAGGAACAAGTGATTTGAAACACTTATTCTATTTTATTGTAAAATTGAGTAATATGGTACAGATTAGAAAGACTCCTACTGCAGCACAACCTTTTACATTTCCCACACTTCACCTTTCTGCTCCATATGCAGCTATCATATGTGCTGCCATCATTTTACTGAGAGTATTATTAAAATTTTGGTCATTTTAAATTTGCTTTTAGCCAGGCCCTGCTCTCAGGCAGCAAAACAAAGACATTTCCTTTGTATTACGCACAAGAGGAAATTAAGTGTCAGAATTAAATATGCTTAAATTGCTGGATCTGCAATCCTGCAGGATTTGTAATTTGTTTTCTAAACTAGGAACAGAAGTCTAAACTAAAATAGAGTAAGGAGAAAATGTCAGAGAAAAGAAGGAGAAAACCCCCAGGTCATTAAACAACAGCAACTCTCTCTGTGTATAGGGACTGTTTGGAGATGCTTCCCAAGCTCTGGATACACATTTTTCCATCATTATCACCTTCAGGGACAAACAGTACAACAGTCTATGTCAAGGTCTAATTTTATACATCACCCCCACCTTTTTTTTTTTTAATCTTTTGAGATTTAAGACTTTTTACCTTTTATAAGAACCACTTTCTTTACTGGTTTGATTCAGTCCCAGCTCTCTTGCACAATAGCTACCGGACATGTGTACATCTGCTTTCCGTAACATCCAAGCAGGACTGTTAATATGGATGCAGCAACCATGTTCCTGTAACCTATACATTTAGTACTGCAATGCCTCTAGAGGTATTATGTCACATAAAATACATCAATATGCTACGATCTCAGCCCAAGGCTAGGCTATAGATGGCAGCCACCCTTTGTGCAGTGCCCAGCCTGGTCCAGAATGATGACTGCCAAGCTGCTCTCTTCCTCCTGGTTTTCTAGACCCCTCCCCCCATTACCAACCTGAATTTGCTTCTTGCTCTAAAACAACCCCACATCTTTCTACTACATCCATCATCCTCCACTTCTGATACCTGAGTCTTAAACCAAAGAAATGAGCCCATCAGCATTGCCATATGAAACTGCTCCTCAAGGTCTGACTACAGCCCAACAGCTCTGCTGTGTTCTCGGGGCCAGGGAAGGCTGACTCAAGTGAAAACAATCCTCAAAGCATCCACTGATTGGTTTTTATTACTTTCAGACTTGTTTCTAAACAAGAGAAAGTGGTCTCTGTCCCAAGATACTTGTAATGTCTCTCCAAGTCTTTGTAAGACTTGTTGGAAAGGAAGAAAAAGGATGCACAGCTTCTGCTGATGCTGTTTAACCTACTATTTGAAATATTCCAGGAGTCTGTTTCTAATGTTACTGTTCAGGGCAGGGGGGGTGGGAGTGCAGAATCAGCTGGATCACTTATGAATAAAGCTGGAACACCTGGGAATTGGTACATTCCACATCTCTAAAATGTGCACAAATCTGGTATTTCAAGGAGGTCCTTAATTAAAACTCAGGCAAAATTCTGGCCTTAAGATTCCTATTAACTTCAAGAGAGTCAAGATCTCATCATCTATTTTGCATCTTTTGTCACTTGATTTTTTTTTCCTGTAAGATTTTTCAGGAATGAAAGCCTTGAAGGTAATGTCTTTCTTGGAAAGTTTTTGGGGAGAGAATAATTCTCTGAAATCTTTTAACACCCTACAGCAATAATAACCAAGAACATGCAGAAAATGTGTCTGTATTTTTGCTTTGTTTCTGCTTTCAAGTAAGAGTGGTTTGTTTTCAATGCAACACAACTAAATGGATTTGTCTCTAAAACCATCTCTCCTACACTGTGATAAAAAAAAAGGATTAATTGTATGAAAGAGATTTATATATGGGGAGATTAACCAGCCTATGAAATTCTTTCAAAGGAACTAAAGATAGCTCAAACATTAGCATGAGAAAAACTGTCGGGCTACTTTTTTCCCCCCGCATAATAAAGGGCTTTGGATACCCACCTCCCACTGCAGAGACATGGCCACACAGCAGCTGTGATGATTTGAACTGATCACTGCAATAACTAATCACATGTGTGCTTTAAGACCAACAAGCAGCAGCTGAAATTATTATTTAGCTCAGCAGCTAAACTATACAATCTCAAGACATACCTAAAGGGTTGGCGGGGAAAAAAAAAAAATGAGCTTTGAACTAGAAGAACATAGTGATGAATCCTGTCTTCGGAGAGCAATGAAAGGACCCAAGTGGAGTGGGGCTTCATACATTTGAGTTCTGGGGCATCTTGGCACTCTTGGACAACAGTTTTTATAATAGTTGTTAACCTGACAGATAACTAACAAGACAACCCCAGCAGAATTGCATTTCTTCTCCACCTTCAGCATACCTGAAGTTCTGACAACTGCTGAAAATCTGAAGCTTTTAGCAGCTCTACATTCAGCTGACCTGCTAGTTTAGTTTCTAAACAGAGGCCATCACATAAAAGTATATCCCCTCCTGACTTTGCAGAAGACAGCCTTGTAAACAGACTACACAGAAAACAAAGGACTGAAATTACAGTTTGCATGTATTCAATCTGCAGTCTATGTTTTCCAAAAATTACTACAATTCTGAAGGAACTATGGTTTGATGGTTTGTTGTGTTGCTTTAAATAGCAAAAGAAAACAAAAAATCCCTTCTTTCTATAACCTGTACCATTTAACCACAAAACTGTTAACCATTGCTGAAAGCACTGATGCATTATGACTAGGGGCAAGAGGAAGGCTTAATGCTTTGAAATGGCTGCACCCAAACAGTAGCAGCATTGCCTGTGGCTTTTCACCATTACATCGGATGCAAACTGCTTAGCCTGTTAAAAAATAGATGCACGTGCTCTAAGCCAGCCAAGGAATTGTCCCTACAACTAAACCTGGTCATACAATACTGCTAGTGACATTTGCAAGATAAGGACGCAGCTCATTTATCAATGATGTCCAGCGACCTACTTACTGCACTCAGCTCTTGACGTCATCATATTCTCAGCAAATAGCTTCAAGTATTGACCAATCTTGCAGCATATGGGATGTGCTGGTTTATCTGAAGCCTGATTACAAAACAGAGGTGCCAAGCCCATGCCTCCCATCAGTCAGTCTTTCCTCTGATGACGTGGTGATCTCAAAAGCTTGATCTTTCTTTCTCTCTCATGTGGTTACGTGTGTTCTACAGCTGTCCTCAGCTGCTCAGAAACTCAAACTAAAGTACTGCTGCTTTAGGAAGACTGCTGTCTGCAGGTAACTCTTCACATTCACTCCACAATCAATTTCCATGTTAAGCACAAAAACCATTTCACTGTGGTACTTCAGTTAGGGAAAAAGCAGAACATGACTTGAAACTAGTATTAGCTCCTTATAGAATTTGTTATTTAATTTTTCAGTTTTGGTATGTAATCTGAGAGGAAAAGTTTGAAACGTGATTTAACCACAAGGGTCTCATAGCAACTGAAACTTATTGCCATGTAGCCTGAACACAAAGTCTTTCCTTCCCCATGCCACTCTTGGAGGGGTGACAGAGCATCTCCAAAGTCAGCTCCTCTCCCAGGATGCTGCTTCTCTGGGCTGGCTGTGTCACCCAGCTCAGACTCATGGAAAGGCAGAGCCTGATGCCACAGACCAACCCATGTCTGCTCCTGAGCTGAACCCAGCAGCTCAAACCAGCACGGATGAAAAGCACTGGACGACAGCAGCACTGTTGAGGAACCACGTGAGCTGGGAGGGTCTCAGCTCCTCTCATCCTCCCATGGCACTGGGATGGCTCCAATCACTAGCTCAAATATATTCCCCAATAGGAATGGAAATCTACACAGAAAAGAAAGACCAAAAATTGGTAGCCTGAGCACCTTCTCATTTGAGTGTTAAGTAAGGCACTTCCAGGCAGATGAGTAAAGTCAACACCTTTACTTAGCCATCCTCCCCCTTCAGCTTCACTATTCTAGACTGTAAAGCTAAGCACAGACTTACAGAAAGAATAGTGCCACCCTGATTGGGATACTACCTGACAACTTTAGAAATCATTTTACACACATTATAGCTCCTCCTCAACTAGTCGTCCTAGCTTAGCCTGTACAACCCCACATCTAAATAAAAGGTTAACCCCAGGATTGTACAGCACTGCGTGACAGCCAGGGCACACTGCTGTCCATGGCTCAAACATCACCAACAGTCAGTGGCACTGAGACCCAGGAGACCTGGCTGCAGGTCCTGATTTAGAACTCCCTTACTCTGTCCAAAATCACACTGCAGTCCACCCTAGGAAATATGACCAGGGCTTCCTAGCCATGTTTTCCAAATAGCCATGACTCCCCCCAGCCCTTCTGCCGCTCCTTATATTAATGTAACTGCTGTAACACATCCCCGGCAGGGGGGAAAAGCAAACAAGAGACATTATAGCCAATTTGTATGGAAAATCAATTAAGTTCAGACATCTTATTAACCTTCTAACCTGTTTATCCCCCCAGCTTTAATTTATACTACCACTTGCAAATGGATTTGACACATTGGCCCACCATGTCCCTGGGAAGGTACAACAGGCATGAACAGAGTCCTTGGATCCTGGAATACTCCATTTATCCAGGTCCTTCCCTCCCTCCTCCCTAGCATTCAATAGATGCTAAGCAGCATTGGAGGAAGAAAACAGGATACAGAAATTATGCAAGAGCTCTTTGAAAATTATGTAAGCCCTGCGGTGGGCCTCCTTTTTACGTTCTGCTGTTTTAATTACCAGAAACTAAGAGCAGCCTTGCCTCGACCAAGAATGCCCATCCATGGCCACACCAGCCGAGTCCCACAGTGGTGACAGAGCCACACTCACAGGAATCTTTTCATGCTTAACTTCCATGCATTCACAAGGCTAAACCAAATAACACGCACTGAAAATAATTTAGGAGGTGTGTGGAGTTTTGTTTATGTTATAGCACAAAGTCTAGTAAAGAGCTCCCATCTCTATACTGAGATGCATTCGCAGCCTTTCCTCTGGGGAACTCCACAGCAATTTCATCTCACTAGCCAGAAAACAACACCCTAGCTTCAGCAAACACAAATCCAGCGTCCTTGCAGTAAACCACTGAAAAATGGTCACCTGCATGTTAGACCTCAGGAGCTCATTCACTCCTGTCATGTTTTCAAAATTATGGGATTCCAGGGCTTGTTAACACACTGAAATGTTTCTGTACAATCCCCCTCTTTTGACTAAGATGACACAGATATTTCTAATGGACTGAAATGCATGTTCTTAGTAAGGGTTTTGACATGTTTAATACATCGGAAACTAAAAAGATCAAGTCTGACATAGATGCACCCATGAAAGTCCAAGGAAATCAGCAAGACTAATCTCTGTATAAGACAGACCAAACCTTGAAATCCACACAGTTGCAGGGAATATAAATCTTTCCAAGTAAGAATTGCTAACTTGCACAGAATAAGCTCTTTAAAAAAAAGACAGTTTCAAGAAAATAATTTTTAAAAAAGCAGAAAACAAGTGAAAATAAGTACATTTTTCTAAATATATGTTCCTGCCTCTGTATGAGCCAGGCATAACTAAAGCACTGCAATCTTTCCCAGCCTGCAGCCACTCAAAGATTTCCTAAGTTAGAATTGATTAAAGACTTGACTGTTTCACTGTGGCTATTGGGAATTCTGCAAAAGTTAGAAGAACGAGCTCAGCCCCTCTTTGCTTCCCATTAAGCAAAGTTCTAAATAAAGGCAGAGTTTAAAGAACACAATCCCCTAAAGGAAAAACCAACAAGTCCCCCAGACAGCAGCTGCGCACTGCCCTCTGTTCCAGCAGAGACATGCAAACACTCAACTGGATCGAAGACTGAAAACCAATACACTACAGAAGCTGGAGACTGGACCCTTTTGGAGACCCTGCTCTGACAAACTCCTAACCTGGCCTCTCCTTAG
The DNA here is from genome assembly GCF_000699245.1 of Pterocles gutturalis. Taxonomy (NCBI): domain Eukaryota; kingdom Metazoa; phylum Chordata; class Aves; order Pterocliformes; family Pteroclidae; genus Pterocles; species Pterocles gutturalis. Next base: position 43,253 of record NW_010110519.1, read on the forward strand.
ATCTCATCCTGCAGCCACTACAGGCACTCCAGAACTTTTTTCCAGGAACAGAATATTCAACATAACAGTCTTCAACTACATTCAACAAAGCTATGTTCATTTAGCCCAGGACCACCTAGTCCCATGTGTAAAAAAAAACAACCCACAAAACCAAAAGGCAGCAACTGATGTCAAAGGTAAAGGATTACATTATTTTCCATTATGTCAATGACTGGCTTAGAAAGCCCAGCCTACAAGCATACAGTGCTTAGTATAAGTTAAACTGATATAAAGTGCAATCTCATCCTTATCACATGACAGGTTCTAAGTGAAGTTTATTTTAATTTGGTTCAAACCAAATTTGAGTCAAATTGAAACATGGCTGTTACACTCAGGAAGAAGGTGAATTTTCTCAAAATAAGTATGTCTAGACTTAAAAACTCCTTAGAAGAGAGGGAAAACATGTCAGGGTATCATGACCACAGAGGACTTGTGACTAAGGAAGAGCAGAGGAAGAGAGAGGCAAGAGGAAACCCACCGAGAACAATACGGGGAAAAGGACTATTCTTGGCGAGAGGGAGGATGCGAGGCCAAGCTGGGAAGGCAAACAAGTGGAACAAAGGCAGAGGAAGCGCCCTGGGCTTCCTCCACGGGGCCTTTGGTCCGGCAGGGATGTATTTCTGTCCAAATGTGCCTGTTCGCAGCCCTGACAGACCCGGAGCTGTGGCTAAATACATCTGCACGGCTCCTTTCTGTAAGGGGAGGGGCAATACACCAATGCTGGGGGATCCCCTCCTGCTCGGCAGACTAAGTTAGGGTGGGAATACTTCTCGGACCCCTCTGTCCACAAACAGCGCTCATTGTCTGCGAGCGAGCAAATATCGGTTATCTCCGGAGCTGAGCGTGGAATCGCAGCGGCGATGCTCAATTCCTCACCGCGCTCCGTGGGGAATGTCACCTCCCCGAGCGCTCCCAGGTCTCCTTTCCTTGGCGGTCCCTTGCCAAACACCGAACTCACAAACCGGGCGGGCTGCGTGGGCAGAACCAGGAGTGGGTGCGGAGCGCCTCAGCCCCCCGCGGCCGCTCCCGCGTGGGTGTGGCCGCGCCT
>NW_010110520.1:0-14666 GCF_000699245.1 Pterocles gutturalis
GAAGACAAACAGGGGTTTAATTTTATGTTATTTTTTTCTGCAGGTAGAAGGTAGGTCTTCTGCGAGGAAGCAGGGGGAATATATCGCTGTGAGTGTAAGAATTCGACTTTTGTCCTACGCTAGTGCAAATGGAAAAAACAACATGTTTTGGCGCAAAGAAATGTCATATTTCATAGCTGATCAAATTGCTGCATCGAGCTCCCCAAGCCTTCCACGAGAGGAAAAGTTGTTTTTTTTTAAAAAAAAAGATACAATTTTATTATTTTTCTCGTGTTACAGAGCAATTCTATAAACAGTGGGGATGTGGGAAGCAGGGAAACACAATAAAATGCTGGGTCACTTTAACCAAAAAAGAGAATCCAACCAATACCCAGAGATTTATCTCCAACTTTTCTGGACTGTACTTGGAGCCTACCTAGACCTCCACAGGGGTTCAGCGTGGTAATCTTAAACCTTTCCTCCAAACTATGAGCCAGAGAATCAGAAAGAAAACAGTGAGATACATTGTTGCCAGAAGTTAGGATGCTGAGGTTGGTTTGTTTGTGTATTTGTATGACTTTATTTTGCAACGGGGAAAAAAAAAACCACGAAAAACAACAGTAGAGGGAAGCCTGTGCTTTGAACAAGGGCGGCGAGAAGGCATTGCATAAGCCGTAAAGATGTGATTTTGAAAATAGGCTTGGCATGGGGCTAATTCTGCTCCCAGTGGAATTAAGGGGAGTTTTACCATTGACTTAATAGGAATAAAGTAAGGCTGCTGCCCAGTGCTTTTCTAAATCCCATTCTTTAGAAGTTAGAATATGTAATAGATTAATTAAAAACAGGTTTAGAGCAGACTGTTACATAGAAACGTTGGATGGAGTCCTTCAAAACTCCCATAAGTATACGAGCAAAGGCTTTGGTAAAATTTCAGGATTATATGTGAAACTGAAGGATCAGGGACCCAATTCTGCATCCAGCACAGTCAGTTATTTCCTCTAGTTTTTATTCTGGTTTTCTTTTAAATCCTATTTTTTTTCCCAAGTTGCCTTTCCCCACATTTAGATGTGAAACTATCCCTTAAACTAAACAATAAGCACTCTGATTTTGACACACATTTCCCAGAAATGTGTAACGTAGCCTGATAGCTGTGCCAAGTTAAAACGGTTTAGGATTGAAGAATTCAGCCTGCTTGGAAAAGGAGATAAGAATCTATGCTGCTTTTTTTAAATTATTTTTTTAAACAACATTTAAGGTAGCAAATATGGAGTTAGCTACTGAAAGACAGTTCACTAATGAAAACGCTTCCTAAATGGTGCAATACCACCAGCTTCAGCAAGTCTATTCTGCTTCAATTGCTCTGTATGTGGGCGTATAATATTTTTCACAGATTGCCCTCAGACTCATCACTACTTATATGCTTATATTTGGGGGCAGAATTTATTGCTGGAAGAAGTGCCTTTCTTCAGTGTTCTGAAGTAATTCCTCAGGTTGACATATTTCTGTAGCATTTCATGAACAGATGTGAGAGTTGCAAATACCATCCTATGGGATTCTGCTCCTGTGTATCCTAAACCCTCTGAACTCACCAGCCTCTTGCCTTCTTTTGGTGTCCATGTGAAGTGCTAGGGGTTAAGTGTGATTCCACACCAGGGGTTTCACTGCCACCCTCATCACCTTTGGGACATCCTGCTCATTTCCTGAGCATGTGGGAAGCAACAACCAGTATTTTCTATGCAAAGAGAGAAGGTGTTAAATTCCCTAGCCTCTGTGGTGAGATGTCCATTCCAAGGACAATAAGAATCTAGGGCCTAAATGGGACTCTTCCTCTGCATGGAACCCTACATCTTGTATGCAGAGTGTTCTGTTGTTAGCACCTAATGTTTCAAACAGTTACCAGCAAAGTCATGTGGGGACTATTCAGTGGGGCTACCGATGCGTGTAAGGAGCTGTTCACAAGATGAGGACAATGAAAATTTAAAGGAAAAAAAAAAAAAAACCCTGCCTCGACTCAACATCACTATACAAGTCCCTTGTTTTTTCTTCGGTAGTTTCCTCTAGGCACAATACAGAACTGTACAAGATATTCCAAAGAACATGAGAATAGAAGGAGTATCTCAGAAAAAAACCTGTCAAATGCAAGTAGTAGAACTAAGGGGTGTATATGCTCAGTTTCAACAGGCTGTGTCCATGTGTCCAACAGGCAATGCAGCTGCAAAGTTAAACCACATTGTCAGGTGCTTGAATAGTGTCAAAAAACCCAAATAAAGCACGAACAAATGAAGCCTGGTGTTTGCAGTAATATTGTGACAGCAGTGGAAAGGCCACCCCCCTTCACCAGGGCTTGCACTGCAAGAGCCTCTTTTGATACAGCTTTGTCATCATATCCACCTGGTGGAAACATGGAGCTGGCCACACTTTGGGTTGGGGGTTTGGTTTTCTCCTTTCTTCTTCTCCGGCCCCCTTCCTCCCCCCTGTACCCCCACTGACTGACCTGCATTGCTTCCTGGATGGCATCAGCTAAGTGGGGGGGGATTCCAAAAAACAATAAGCCCGCAGTCTTCAGGCAGTTGTTTTGCTATGCTGGGTAAGGCTGGGTCCTATCCACTTTGGTTATACCAACAAAACACTGGACTGCATCTCTCCCGCAGGGGGAAATGCTTCTGTGGGTTCAGCTGCAAGATCAGGAATCATTTTCCAGCAATCATGCACAGGTCAGGCATTTATAGAAAGATAGAACCGATACATGAGAGGTGGTGAGAAGGAGATTTGCATAATCAAGGACAAGGCTCTTTTCTGTAGTAAATGTTCTGAATGAGCAAATTTGCTGCATATTGACTGAACAGCCTGGAAAAAAATAACTCTACTTTTTATTTTTTTTCTTTTTTTTTTTTTCTTTCTTAATCAGCTATACCTAATTTGTCATGGTCCTAGTGCTGGATCTTGCCTAGTGATAGGGAATTAGCCTGCATGTTCTAAAAGATACATGTAGCAGATAAAGAGGGTATTAACAGTTGGCCCATTTTAGGCACATTCAGCTGGAGCAGAGATACTGACTGACACATCTTTTTGGATAGCAAGTTTGGAACAGTACCACTCCCTTACAAGGGGTTCCCAGTGTTAAGTTCTGGTTAAGACTGCTCTAAAAAACTACTTGACAACTTCCTTTTGAAACACAATACTCTTGTCCAGCTCTTCAGAGATACTTTTAACAGGCTTGCCTTTGGGAATGTGATCCAGTTCTTCACAGAGTAAGTAGCACGACATAGAGTTAGGGTTCCCAGGGCTCACAAGCTGGATTTGTAACACCCAACGTGCTGTTCGGAAGGAGACTTCACCCATGTGAGGACCAGATGTGTATGAAATGCTCTCTCTCTGTCCAATTTTGGCACTCGGCTGAAGTTCTGAGTATGTGAGGAAAGTGTGATTCACAGCCACAAAAACTTTGCTTGATCTTCAGTGCTTTGAGAATAAAGGACTGCCTCATGCTTTTCTTTACCATCTCAGAAGAGAGAAGTGTTGACTGCTTATTTAGTAGTCCTGTGGTTAGAGCACTTGCTCAGGAAGTTGGAGATCTGTGTTCAACATGTTTTGTAGTCTCACCGGATTCAAATCTTCCTCTTTTGCCTTGCAGTAATATCCTGGAGAACGTGTACATTCCCCACCACCTTTCCTTTTGAATTAGTGCTATGACTCAGAGAGGAGTGCAGGACCCTGCGGGCAAAGAGGAGAAAAGTTTTCCCTAAGTGAGTGTTGAGTGTTGCTCAACAGCCCTGAAGTGGGAACACTCCACTCCCAGGGAAGCCTACAGACTAAGAGCTAGGGCACTAACCTGAGAGATGGGAGACACCAGTTTATTGCCTTTCCAGTGAGACGGGTGTTGAAGATTTGTCTCCTGTATGAAGATGAAAAATAGAAGAAAGAAAATTAAGTTTTATGACAGCCTTTCTCAAACATTTCTTCTAGCTAAACACATGGTATGAATGTGGCTAATATCCAAACTTTATAAATACTGTAGAAATGAACCAGGAATATGAAGCTGTAAGCTCACAGACCTTACTCTTCTCCTTCAACTCCTTTATGCCATGGCTTCTCAGTGCTATGAAAGATCTCTTTTCTACCAGTATCTTTGGAATTCTTGTTCATGACTCCTTCTATCCCCACCTGGGGAAGAGGATCATTCGTTTCTTGAAATGAAGGCTCTGTAGTGCATGCAGCTTTCAGTGCTGATTGGGAGGGCTTGCTGAAAGTGTCCAGCTAAGAACCCAGCTTAGGGCAGAAAAGCTCTGCCCTTTTTCTCTTCCCCAAGATTTCAGAAGGTGCAAAGGATGAACTGCAAGAAATGCTGCCTGAAGAAAATATTTGACTCTCATTCTCCAAGAACATGAAAGATTAAAAGCATTTTATTTTCTTCAGCATCACAGGAAGCCTGAGTCTAGAATTTGATTTCTGACCGCTTGCAGGATTGTGTTCAGTACTAGCATGAAGCTATCATACTCAACCCCAGATGGCATCTTTGAGAATATCTTACTTAAGTTACTCCTTGCCTTTAATCTTTTTTTTATTGCTTCTGTTATAGACTCTTTGCAGTCCCTCAGAGCAAGCAAACAGGGCCATGGTGTTATGTGTGCAAGGGAGAGGCAGGAAAATAAAGGAAAGAAAAAGAGCTACAAGCTTTTGTCCCTCTTTCCAGAACAGTTTATCAATGCTCACATCCTTGTAGAGAGTTTTAGCTACCGAGTTAAAAAATGGAAGTTAGCATTTACGGTGTTCCACCGTTTAAGATTCAGTTAGGCATCTCATATAATTATTCTCATAGCAATTAAGGTTAATGTTGTTTTGAGAGATCCCATGATATTCCATCTGGACTTTAGGTCTTTAAGAGATTATTAAAAGTCATGACAAGTACCTCTGTTCTCTTCCCTTGTCCCTCAGAATTGAAGAGACTGCTGTTACGTAGAGGCTGATATGTTCTTCTGCTTTCAGTCTCCCATTTCTGTACCCACAATCCCCAGCAAAGGTAGAAGGCTACTAGATATGGCACATATTTAAGGTACAAAGCTCCGTGGATTGTGAGTGACTGAAAACAATTTACTACTGTGCTTTGCTTTAGCCTTAATTATCTCCAATACCACTAAAATATCTTGTGCCAACACTATGGCTGTAGCAACTGCTTTCTCCCAGCAGCACTTTCTTCGCTGTCATCAAGTTTGCATACTGCATTTACAGGTACAAACTTAGAGTTTATTCTGAAAAGATTAAATCGAGATATGGAGGCAAGATTTTGTGAGAGAATCCTCTGAAAATACAGTTACTTTCCTTTCCAAGGTGGCATCATTTTCCTGAACCAGAGGGGAGATGTCCTGGCAGAAAACAAGACCACTGGAGCTGGGCTTTGCAGTCAGTCAACAGCTGTATTTAGCAGCCAGATGATGGGAGTAACTGGACACCTTGGCTGCAAACCAGAACTGGCTCTTTTAGTATATAGCCCCAAGGAAAAGTGGTTAGAGCAGAGATTACTAACCCAATAACCCTGCTAAGGAATAGAAGTATGCTATAACAGATGACTGAAAGTATCAACAAGAGATCTTAAAATCAAAGGACCCTGTGAATTACACATTTATTTCTTTATATTACGAGTACTTCATTTGTACAAGATTTTAATTCCATATTTAATGGATCCCTGGCTATTTCATAAAAAACAAAGCTGAAAGTGTTCCGGAGCTTTTATCATCGCAACCACGTGTGATGCCACGTAGATTATGTAAATTGCCCTCATGTAATAGCTGAAATGGTGTCCTTGTGCCTCTCTTCCCAATGGTTATTTCCCTAACTATATGAGTTAATTCTGCTCAACAGCACATTTTAATAGAACAAGTACAGATGTGTCTTACTGAGTGTACCCTGGTTGATCGACGCATTACTACAAATGTACTTTATTTTTGAGTCTATTTTAAAGCTGCTTTCTCTTTCTGTAGGTCTTACACAGCTTTGGGGTTATAAGCAGCAGAGGTTATGTATTTAGTTGTTTTCTTAGTTAATCTTTCCTATTGAAAATATTCCACTGTTTACTGACTCTGACATCTAGAAAAAAGTGGTGCACCTTTATCCAGAGGTTCTAATTAGGACCACTACACATTTCCTCTTCACAGACTTTTGTTCAAAATTGTTGTGGCCGGTTCCATCAGTCCTTGATGGAGTCTCTTACCCCAAGCCACAGAAGTCTTTTGGTGATGGAGAGTTAAATCTTTTTTATTTTCCTGTCTGTGGTATGCATGTTCTGACTCACCTTGACACATAGGTATAATGCATCAGATGTGTCCAGCTACCACCTGACAGGCAGTGTGGATTTTTTTTTTTTTTTTTTTGTAAAAACAGTCCCAGAGTTCTGGCTCTCAGCTGCATACTTCCAGCTGGTGTGTGTGCATGCAACGCACACGTGTCTGCTTAGATCTTACACAGTTGTGAATTGTCTTCTTTAAATGAAATCCAGGAGTTTCAGCCTCAGTTCAAATCTGATCTTTTATTCTGTTGAAACTCCCTTGTTTGATTTACTGCTTGGGCTAAATGATGCAGAAAAAATTGGAGCTAATCTGACCTTTGCTCTTGCTGTTTGGCTAAATCAGGATCTTATTGAAAACCTAGATAAGAAAAATGGCTTTGCCATTTTTGTCTGTATGATGGTGAGCCTTAGTTTTCTCAGCTGTAAGATAACAGCTAACCTATTTCACAGTGAGACCTAATGTATGGAGTTTGCTTTGATATCCGTAGATGAAATGTTGTTTTGAGGTGCAAAGTTTTGCTTTGTTTTCCTTATGAGTTAAATTCTTTCTAGTTTTTGATGCTCAGTTAGTAATCCAAGGACTCGTAGTACACCACTGGCCATCTATCCTAGGCCTGTTCTGGTTCATTGCACTTTTCTGTCTGTCTTTCTGAAACACAGGTCTCCTTTCTCCTCACATTTGCCCAATTGTCCCTGAGCCTCCTGTTTTATTGACAGCTGTATTTCTTCAATGTCATCTGATGCTCTGGTCCATTGCTGCAACCCTGAGCTTGCAGTGTTTAATGCTTTCCCGAATTCAAGGCATCTTTGAGTGCTTTCTGTCCCTGAAAAGCACCAGGCAGTATGGGATCCCAGACTCAAGAATGACAAGAGTGAATTATCAGCTTTTGGACAGGCAGATTTCTGTTTAATATGAGATCCAGGAAAATATCCAAGGTTGAAAAGGGAAGATAATTATTGAGTCAGAAGCAAATGTTTCTTAAGGAAACCCTCCTGACTCAAAGAAGATGCTGAAGAATGAAGAATGTGTTTTTCATTTTCAGAATGGTATCTGTAGTATGAAGGTCTTCATACATGTAGAGCATTGTCTTGAGAAAAGGGTAAATTTTCATATGTAAATGAAATTTACAAAGTGAGGTACAAGTGAGAGAAGGTTCTCTAAGCTTTTCATAGTTCCATGTTTCATTTTATGTTTCTCAGGTTCTCTTTTATACAGTCTGTTCATTTAAAGTTCCTGCCAGCAGGGTGGGAACCTGCCTTTGTTTTAAATAAACCTACAGGGCAGTTGAAAACATGGAAAATAAATAGTTAGTTTTTATAACAGTGATTGAACATTGATATATTTAGATAATGTATCTACTGTAAGAGGTAATATCTGGTATTTTCTCAAGTTAACCAGTAACTGGCTACATTTGAAAAATATTCATGGTCTGTTCCTTATTTTTGGTTCATCATTGGCATCAGCTATTTGCTCAAATGAAAACAAATTGGCATGTCTTTCCCCTTATGTATTTGAATCAACAGATGAGAGATGGCAAAATAAGTTAATCATTAACGTACGTACATGAACACAGAGGACAAATTCCAAACAGATCGGAATGAGGCATCTGGGTAAGGTTGTTATGCTCCTAGAATCACCCATTAAATATAGGTTTACCTTGTTCCACCTTTTTCCTCCAAAGGTTACTGCAGAGGTAGTTTCTTTTCATGGGCCTACACCTTATTGTTTGATCTATATTAGGAAAACATTGTTTTGCAAACTGCTCTGAAACAGATCTTCAGAATTAGTTTGGTTTTTTTCTCTTTATCGATAAGGAGTGTTTCCTTATAGACAACAAAGTTTACCACATGGTATTTAAGCAGCTGCAAGTAATTTATTCTTCTCTCCAGTTGGAGTGGAAGAAAGAGTAAATCCATCCTACCTAGCAGACAGGGAAAAGTCATGTTTCTCTAATGGTTTGGGCTGGCATGACCTATCCCAGGCCTTCTGCGAGAGCTGGAACATACTGCTTTTGAAAAAAACAGGGTTGTCTGTAAAGATCTTTATCAGAAGTGGTTTGGTGTCATGCTGTCTTTTACTACAACCTGACTACCTCTCTTCAAAGAAAGATCTTCTGTCTTGTGTTGCCTCACTTTTACTCCTCTGTTTCAGTTCATAGTGACAATTTGATAGTGCAGAACTCAGGTGTCCAGAAAAATTAATAGTCATGTGTTTGCCTCAGAAGGTTAGTTGAATACTGTTTATACAATATTACTAAAAGGTAACAACCTATTTGACAAAGTTATATCATAATGTTTGAAAAACTTGAAGACCTCTGAATATAGTGGAAAGAAACTTGAGAAATTGCTTTCTGACCAACACTGTACTGCTTTGTTCTGTTTCCCAGAAGGGTTGTTGCACTGGGGAAGGCTCGTGCTGGCTTGTCTTCTCACCAGTCTTGTCCTATTGACGGTTCTACCAGGGCTGTAGAGAAGAATCTCAGGGACCACACCTTTAGCACCAAGGTCTTTTTGCACCTCTGTCTGTTCATTCCATCATTGATGTGTTTGTGCCCCAAGCAGCCATCCTGTGGTCCTGTAGAAAGGCAATAGCTTCATTTAAGCCGTTACCCATTGGCATCTCATAGCAAAAGTGGGAGATTAGGAACATAGGCTGGTGCCAGACTTTCAGGCTCTAGACTTGCCTACATTGTGCCCCTAGATCCAGTCGTCCTGAAGGGGAAACCAGCTGGCACTCTCCCGTCCTTTTGAAGCCTACACAGAAGAGGACACGAAATTAATCAGAGGGCTGGAGCACCTCCCCTATGAGGACAGGCTGAAAGAGTTGGGGTTGTTCAGCCTGGAGAAAAGAAGGCTCCGAGGAGACTTAATAGCAGCCTTCCAGTACCTGAAGGGGGCTACAGGAGAGATGGGGAGGCACTCTTTATCAGAGAGTGTAGTGATAGGACAAGGAGTAATGGGTATAAGCTGAAAGAGGGTAGATTTAGACTAGACATTAGGAAGAAATTTTTCACTGTGAGGGTGGTGAGGCACTGGAACAGGTTGCCCAGGGAAGTTGTGGATGCCCCATCCCTGGAGGTGTTCAAGGCCAGGCTGGATGAGGCTTTGAGCAACCTGGTCTAGTGGAGGGTATCCCTATCCATGGCAGGGGGGTTGGAACTTGATGATCTTTAAGGTCATTTCCAACCCAAAACATTCTAGGATTCTATAATTCTATGATCCTCCACGAGCCTGGAGCTGGCTCTGCTGGCATATCCTGCAAGGGTCATTGGTCCAGTAGCTCTCTTCCATGAGGGGAAAACAGAGGCCTGACTCAGAATAATTGAATACTGACAACACAAATATGGATTATTTGGCCATGGAATATGGACCATACGGTACATGGACTGCTGGAAGGATGACAGTAAAGAGCCATCCTTAGGGCTGTGTGGGGAAGGAAAAGTAGGGAATAGAAAGCCAGCATTTGGGATCAAAAGTCTGTCCCTGAGGCACTGTATCAGGAAACTAGCTATTGTCATGAGTCATTATTTATTGTTGGCTAGAGTCACAATCCATAGTTATCATCCAGGGCAAGAGAACATAATTGTTGTCTCTTGCACTAGCAAGAGGCAAGAAGGAGACCTTAGAACAGCTATCCCTCACTTCCTCTGAACACCTGCATTTCTTAGCCTTATTGACCTGTGATCATCCAGATTTTGACCAGAATGGTGCACAGTGATCAGGGAAAATACAGACGGTGTAAACCTTTCATCATTATGGGTGAGGTCTTTCTTAGAGCGAGTTTTGTTACTATTACTGCTGTTAGATACTGCTTAACTCCCTCCTATTTTACTCCATTGGATTACTTACTGTGATGTGGAAATAATCTATGTAATGGAGTGTAGGCTGTGTGCTCTAAAGCCTTGACCAACAAATTCTGCATAGGAGCAGTGCTGTTCCCTGCAACTGAATCTGTTTTTAAGCATGGCTTGGAGTCTAAGCCGCCAGGGCAGCGGGTTGCTACCATGCTTGTCCATGGAGTGGCTTGTGGATGGTTGATGCAGTGAACTGAATACTAAGATGAATGCCTAAATACACAGTAAAGCAGACATAATATTAAGAATTAGGAAATGTGAATGGGTTGCTTTAGGTTAATGCATTAATGCAAAATGAGTTACTCGACTGTCCTTCCCAAAACAGGATGGGTGGATATGGAAAGTGGATCCATAAATAGAAGTTGCTGAGTTGCGTCCTGTGTCAGGCCTGTCTAGTGCTCCTTATCCTTTGCTTTCCTTCAATTTTAGCTATGCAGATTTAATCTGAGCTGCTCACCATTGAGATGGAGAACTAGACTAGAACTAGTACAACAGAGTTTAAACATTTGGGAATATGGGAAGTAAACAGCTTAAAAATTAAAAAATACCAGATATTTTTATATTAGTAATAAATTAATACATGAATAATGTTTAAACAACTACAAAGATAAATGTCACTTAAAGGGCTATTACTAACCCAGTCATATGATATTTCCAATGTTTACCTCTCCATTGCCAGTGTTGTTTCCTTTACTGTAGGTTGAATTGATACTAGTGAAAGACTCGTGAGGTGGCAACTGGCCAGTACTAAATTTTCTCTCTCGTACTATCTGTACAAACCTGACAGAGACAATATGTCCTGCCTAAACGCTTCCCATAGGAACAAAACAGAAGTAGGTGGAAAGAACATACTTCCCTGACTGAACTATTTGCTCAGCAAGGTACCACTAAAGAGACTCAAATGAGCTTTGGTTCAGTTTAGGCATTTTCTTAAAGCAGCTTTGTAGGATTAAATAAACAAGCCTCGTGTAACCGTAAGTACACCAGATTGCCTTGTCTCCAGATCAGGTACTGGCCCCTAGGAAGTTGTCCTTTTTACTCACTTTTTTCCTTTCTCCTCCCATGTATCCAACAATAAAGCAATAAACTGCAAAAAAATTATTTGCATTTGTTTTTGTTTACTTTTAATGAAAAAAATTAATAAAGAATTTAAGTAAGTTATTACACTATACAGAAATCTATTAAATCTATTAATTGCAACTAAAAACTCTGCTGTGGACATTATTCAAAGACATAAAACCACAATGAATGGACAAGCAAATATGCTTGCATTTCTTTTAAAGTGTAAAACTCAGATATTTACAAACATAAATCTAATCCTGTAATCATTTAGACTCAGGTTGTTTGTAGTCATCAAAAGGGATCTTGAGGTCAGGCTTTAGAGCTCTGTAGCCTGATAAAAGGTGTCTTGGTTTCACTCAATCTCAAGTATTGAGTCAGAAGTGTCTGGCTCTGGGCCTTGATGAAGATGATTTTTCAGGATGCAGTGCAATATAGGACTGAAATAATGTTGATAAGTGAAGAAGAAACACCAAGAAGAGGAAAATTTGTGCTTGACCCTTTTTTGAGTTACTAATTATTTGTTACTAATAAACATTACAAAAACAGTCTACAAAGCAAGATAAATTGTACGTAGTCAAGCTTTCTCTTTCCTTTTCTGGCTGCTTGGAAACAAAGACAATTAAAGTAATGGGAAAGGATACACTCTGGAGGAAAGCTACCCTTAGTCTGCTAAGGGCCATTTCCATGGATCCCTCTGTAGTCAGTGGAGGAAGAGAAGCCCTTTCGGATGTGATAAAGTACAGCTGCTTTGGGCTTTTGTTCTGAATCTCTTCTGGAAGAGATGATCTCTCTCCATCAGCAACAGAGAAAACTCCTGGAGCTTATAGAGTAATGCCTGTGATAATCAACCCAGAGCAGCAGTCAAACACCAGTGGTTTCTTCCAGACATGTAGGAAAGCTCTGGAGATTTTGTTTTTTGAATCGGATACGGAAGCAGGCAAGTGAATGAGCTGGTATATAATATCAAGAGAAAGACCATTCTTGCCTGACAGCCGTATAGGCTAGCAGCTCTGTATCCTTGTTCATAAAGCATAAACTATTAGTGAAAACAGGCTTTTCTCTCTTACAATCCTCTCACAAGCACTGAGTTAAACATTAGGACTTCTACCCAGTTTCCAGTCACTGCATTAATGAGAAGTAACTGAATTGTACTCTGACAGGTTCCTGTCACAGAACTGGTTCAAAAGCTGTGGTGAGATGCACTGAGATGCAGTTTATTAGCAGCATTCTTGACTGTATTGCTGATAGGTGATCTTTTTCTTCCCCCAAGGATATACATCTATCCCTTATTGGGGATGAATCCTATAGTCCTGACTATCCTTTGCCTTTCCCCTTTGCAAGGATTATTTTACCCTTTGAAGAGGTAATAGAGTATCCTCAGTCTGGTCTGGCAGTGCCCATGCACTCTGAACTGTTCTCAGCAGGTACTGAAACCCTGTGCAGTTAAGCTTTTTTAAAACCAGTGTAAGAAAGAATAGTCAGCTCCCGATACCTTGTATTTTTTTCCTTTCCCCTTGAGCCACTGCTTGTTATATTATCCTCACAAAATAATTTCTCTCTTCTAAAAGCCATACCCATATAAAGCCTCTCCTGTGCAGTGACTCAGGCAAACAGAAGCATTGTGTGTGGGGAAGCTCGTTCCTTACTGGATCACTGTGAAGAACTTGGATGATTTAATGCAATCAAAGAGAAAAATTTCCCAGCTTACTCAAATATAATATTGTTGTAGTTTTCCCACTAGTGTGGGGAAAAATAGTGATGTGTTGTGGATGGCATTAATGCAAGTGTCTTTTCTTTCAAATCAGTGGATTTGTAATCAAAGGACTCCCTCTGTCCTCGGCCTTCCTTTAAGGCTACCTTTAAACAAACTCTTTTTGCTTATTCAGGAAGCTCTCATTAAACAACATTAACCTTTTATTACTCAATTTAGCTGAATTTGAATGGGTGACCTAGAGATTAAAATTTCAGACTCTGTTTCTAATTAATGGAATCATTTGAATCCCTGATGGATTTATTTAGTACCTGGACTTCGATATATTCTTCTTTTATTTCACAAAGGTGATTTTCACATGTCTTTTGTGATGTGAAAACTACTGTTTATTGCAGAGCAAATTTACTATGCTTATTCATCACTTTGCCATGATAAGCACTAGTCTTCTTGGCCCTGATTTCTGCAAACCTTCAGTCACGTTCTAAACACAGAGTTAAATATGTTTCTATAGGCTGTGCTGAGGCAGGAATTTATCAAGTTAAGCTCTGCCTCCCAAGTTTTCCCTTGGGGAAGTGCTATATGCTGGTTTTACATTGGGTATGAAAAGGTAGAATAGATAGCAGTAAAATATGTCTTTGCTTATTTCATGGAATCATGGAATCATAGAATCATAGAATCATAGAATGGTTTGGGTTAGAAGGGACCTTAAAGATCATCTAGTTCCAACCCCTCTGCCATGGGCAGGGACAACTTCCACTAGATCAGTAAGCTCGGGCATTTGAACGTCAGTGGCCTAAGTAATTAGAAGCAAAACCCTCTTTGGAGGTTAAAAGTAGATTACTAGAACTACGCAATTTCTTCTTTTATATATCAACAGTGACTGAAAGAGCCAGACAGCTAAATCTCCGAGGACTGAATTGTAATCCTACGCAAACATTTCATTGACAAAGTTCAGTGCAGAACTCTTTAACAAAATCTTTATTTTCCAGTGTAATTTTATTTCTTTTAATATTATAATGCATGTGATGTTTCTGAAGCAATGTATTTAAAAATGTGATTTAAAAATAAGACTTCTAAAACTCTGAAATTCTTCAGGAATAAATGTTGGGCCTAGTGTGAAGTTTCTAGGTACCATATTAATGAAAATTAACTTAATTTTAGCCTGGCAGGTTCTAACCAGAAGACAGCTTTGCAGAGCTGATTCTACAGCTGAGGTGATGCACTGGGGACAAAACCTAAGGGCAATTGCAATGTCAGTTTTTAAACTTGTAACTAATCAGTCAATCCGTTTTTCTCTTGCATTATAGGTTTATGGGAAGAAAATGGACTTTTTTAGAAAGGCTTTCGATGAGTGTTTTACTCTAAGACTCCAACAGCTCAGTCTTCTGTTTGTTTTAATTTGCTGTTCATTACATTACTGTTCTGAATGAATTATAGGGAAGCTTCTTGTTATCAAAGTATTCTAGTAAGACTTAGGTCACAGCTTTCAGCTAAGGAAAGCCATTTAAGTTACAGGTTCACAGGCTGGCATGAGGGCGGCTGGAGAGCAGCACACAGGAGGTCCAGCCTCTTTGGGAGCCCAACCTAAGTGCTTCTATACGAATGCACGTACTATGGGGAATAAACAAGAGGAGCTGGAGATGTGTGCACGCCTGCGGGATTATGATTTTATTGGCATTACAGAGACGTGGTGGGATGGATCCTAGGATTGGAGTGTTGGAATACAGGGATACAGGCTCTTTAGAATAGACAGGCAGGGGAGACTAGGAGGGGGTGT
>NW_010110521.1:0-226 GCF_000699245.1 Pterocles gutturalis
GCTGTGTTCAGATGTGGGACCCCCAACATGAAAAAGACCTGAACCTGTTGGAGCGGCGCCAGAGGAGCCACGAAATTGGTGCGAGGGCTGGAGCAGCTCCCGTGCGAGGTCAGGCTGAGAGAGTTGGGGATGTGCAGCCTGGAGAAGAGAAGGCTCTGAGGAGACCTTAGAGCAGCTTCCAGTGCTGAAAGGGGGCTACAGGAGAGATGGGGGGGCTCTGGATCAG
>NW_010110521.1:242-8972 GCF_000699245.1 Pterocles gutturalis
CAAGGGGTAATGGGTATAAGCTAAAAGAGGGGAGATTTAGACTAGACATTAGGAAGAAATTTTTCACTGTGCGGGGGGTGAGGCAGTGGCCCAGGGTGCCCAGAGCAGCTGTGGATGCCCCATCCCTGGAGGGGTTCAAGGCCAGGCTGGATGAGGCTTTGGGCAACCTGGGCTGGTGGAAGGTGTCCCTGCCCATGGCAGGGGGTGGCACTGGATGATCTTTAAGGGCCCTTCCAACCCAAACCATTCTGTGATTCTTGTTAAGAAGTTCTGTTCCTCTGTCAGCACCTCAGTTATTGCTGGATAAGCTGTGCAATGTCTAGTGAAGGAAATACTTCCAATTAAGATTTTGAGGTGAGCTTATCAGTGAAAGGAAGTTGTAGTGTCACTGGGATTTATCCTTCAACTAAATCCTAAAGGAGTCTTCCAAAGGGAAAGTGAAATTTGGGGATTACAGTGTCATTTATCTGTGTGATGAGAAGGCTTTCTTCATCTTCCTCACCAACTTAATTGGATCTCTGTTAACCAAGGCAGCCCCTGAGAACGGTCAAGTGGAATTTTTTATCTTTACACTGAACAGGCTGGACAGATTGATTACTTTAAGATTATTTTGCTTTGCAGATATTTCTTTTTTTTTTTTTTTTTATTGCTGATGCTTTGAAAGTGCTAAACACTTACTGGTATGAACTCAGAGGCTGAAGTGTGACTTTTCTGGAAGAATCCTTGGAGAAGTTGTGAATCTCTAATACAAGAGAGGCAAGCGTGTGCCTCAGAAAATGAAACGGGGAGCCTGCTGCTCTTGTACATCATACAGTACAAGCAGCACAATCCCAATTACTTTTCCTTTGTAGGTCACTCCTGACTGTTCCCTGAGCCCTCTGCAGACTCCGCCTGGCAACAAATGACTTCCTAATCCCGTGCTGGCAGGGAGATGACTTGTGTTACCTAACGGATCTCTGTTCCATCCCTGGCTCTTGTGGGAGTCTCCCCAGTGACTCGTTACAGCGCACAGCATGGAGTTCTGCTTGTCGTGCTGCCAGCGGTAGCCGGTAGCGTGTCTTTTCCAGGCGCTGGTGCAGCAGAGTTGTTGGTACCCCCTATTAATCAATGTAATTAGCGGTGGTTGGCGTTGGACATCCAAATCTCCAGCACGCAAGGCCCCAGAAGTGGGACGAGGCAGCCTTGAAGAATCAGATGAACGACCTTGAAATCTCTCTAGTTACTGCCGTCAGATCAAAGTTGCTGGAACTATGAGATTAGCGTATTGATTTCATCTTGCAGATGAATGCTCTTTCTGAAAGAAGTGCTAGGCAGTGGCTCAAGGCTTCCAGACAAAGAGTATTGATCAAGTTGACTCAATTAGCTGGTGAAGGCTTTGAATTTGGGCCCTCACCGTTAACGGCAATTTCACTGATAAGAACTTCACAAGTTCCCATCTTTTAACTCAGTTATGTGTCTTGTATGCTTGGCTGTTTGCTGCCCCTGATTCAGTTGCTGATATAGGAGGATGTTAGGATTTGGGCATCTACTTATTTCGGTGCTGAACCAGTGATGAAACCTTTCCTTTTAGGAGTTTCCTATTTTTATATATCAGAACAGCGTTCTTCTTCCTGTCCCATAACATATGAAAACATTGCAGCTTATCCGAATGAATGTGGGTGAATGCTTCCACTTATCGTACGCCAAAATGCTTCTCTCTGCTCTTCCCCTCGTCCCTCAGAAAAAAGCACAATGCTGACCCCGCAGTGTGTATGAACACATGCTGTTCAAATGGTTAGGAGGGCGAGGACAGTTAACGTGGACTTTGTTTTCATTAGATCAAAAGCTTGAAGGAGCAAAAAACTGATCTAATGAAACCCACGCTGCTCCTGTTGTTCAGCCACTCAGCGACAGAAGAGTTCCCAAAACTGATGTTCAAGTGGAGTGTTGGAACAAATGGTTTCTTTGGTTCATCCGTTATTTTCTTAGCTTCAAAAAATTCTCAGATGCCTTGCATGTAAATTCCTAGGATGGAATGACATAGGACAACTCTGCATGCCAAGGGATGGAGGATAATCCACTGCCCAGCTGAATAGGTTATTTCAGAGTTTAATTGCCCTCACTTCTAAAATTGCATGCTTTGTTTGGACTCGGCTTTTAGCTGTTAGGTCTTGATCTACAGAAAGAAGAGAGTCTGGAGACCGCCTTTATCACTAAGTTACTTCTCTGCTCTCCGTCACCTTTCAGTTCCATGTAAACTATGCAAGCTGCCTTTTTTTTTTTCTTGCCAAAAACTTCTCAACTCCTGAATTGAGTTTTTTCCTCACTTGCTGTCAGTGTGTCCAGCCGAACCCTCCTCGCTGTTCCAGCCGAAGCTGTGCATTGTGGTCAAACACCATTTGTGGCATTTCCTCCTCCACCTTTATTCCTCCAAGGATAATGTTAACATTTTTTTTCTCTTTGTCCCAGCAGCATACCAGAAATATTTTGGCCTAAAGGATGTTGTATGCTACTGCATTGCTGACTAATGCTGCCCTGGCCATATTTGTGTGTTGAAATTTTTCCAAGATTTTAAGTTAACACAGCAGATTTAAAAAAAACTGCTTAATGAAACAAGGCTGAAGTCTTGGCTGTCTTATCTGCTTCCTTTGGTTATAACCCCCAGATTGCTTACCCAGTTGTATTTTAATCTGTATTTTGAGCAGCCAGTTGTTCTTGTCTATGTGCATTACCTTGTGCTCTTTCTCCCTGCTGAGCTTCATTTTCCTCTTGAGGTCACTTCTGCTTTTTTAAGATTATTTTGAATTTTGATTCTGTCCTCCAGCTTGCTTGCAATCGTTCCCAAATTAGTGCCTTCTGTGAATTCAATAAACATACATCCAGCGAGACGGAATAGAAAGCAAGGGAAAATATTTAGCAGAATGGGATTAAAACTCTCCTGCAGAAACTCAGTCAATGAATTGGTTCTTTTTTTGGCAATGTTCTTTATATTGTTTTTATTAATTTTTCAAGTGGTGCACAGGGACTTAACACTCCCTTATGACATTCCAAATAAAAAACTGATGCAAAAATAAAATTTATCCAAGAGCCCAGGGGTTCAGCTCCAAAAGTGAATGGTGAACTATGGCTCAAGCGCCTTTCCTTGCTGCTCTGCCGAGGGAGGGGAAAAAGAGGAGTTATTTCTGCAGGTAGTGGTGTGCTAGCTGCACGGTGAGGTCTCCCTTCGTAAGAGAGTATCCTTACTGGGAATTTAGATTGTACCTGCTGTCCTAGGTCCATCAGAAATACAGTTAGCACATTTTAAGTGCTCGGCGTGCTCACAAAATCACGTGTGGCAGTGCTTTCGCTGTGACTAGCCCTGGGGCCTGTGCTGTGCCTCCGTATGGGAGAAATGTCATCAACAGAATTGACAATAGATTAATTTCTGTGTGTTTTTGTTCTCTAGTCAAGCTCTCTGAAGCAGAGCTTGTAGCAGCAGGGCTTCCACAGGAGAATCGGCGGATGAATCCACATTG
Source organism: Pterocles gutturalis (assembly GCF_000699245.1). NCBI lineage: Eukaryota > Metazoa > Chordata > Aves > Pterocliformes > Pteroclidae > Pterocles > Pterocles gutturalis. Next base: position 3,737 of record NW_010110521.1, read on the forward strand.
CTTTGGTGTGCAACAGATGGCAAATGAATCCTAAGGTGATTCATCCGGCTATTTTTTGGAGGGCTGGGGATCATTTCTGCCATGGGCAGGCAGGGCAGCGGCTGTGGGGAGGCTGGGGAGAGGTGAGGTGCTCTTAGGTATTAGGAGTGGCTCTTAAAGAGGGAATATTGGAAGCCTGTAACCCTCGGGACAAGGTGTCTGTTTATATAATCTAAACTTGTGAATTTCTAAAGAGAAGATTCACTGACTTTTCCTTTTAATTATAGATACAGTGGGAATTGTGGGCTTTCACTTCTGCCAGGATTTTTAAAGCAAGGTTGTTTTTTTTAAAGGAGAAATGGTGATGCTTCAGTAGTCATGGTGGAATTAAAACTGTAAGCAGTTGGTGTTAATACTAAATTGATCTGATGCCTGTTGACATACTATGTAAAGAAAACCTTGGGCTGTTTGGAGAAGAAATGTCTTAGAACTGAAGTGTATTAAAACACTCTATCCAAATGGTGGTCGAAGCAGATATTTAGATATAAGCAAGCCAAGCGGCGCCTTATTTTCCCCCTCTTTTTGTGAAATGAATGAAAGTAGGGTGAGGAAGCTCAGGGAATATGAAATAGAAAAATCTTTTGAGATTTTATAGTTCCTTGACAGACTCCCTCCAAGACATCTCAGTGTATAGTGGGAAGGGAAGTGGTCAATTTTCTTCGAGGGTTGTGACTTATGAAAGCAAATTATTTCCTGGTTTTGATTACATCCCTTTGGCACCTCTAAAGAATTAAATTTGACTGTTTGCATCAGTGGCCGTGGGAGGAAAAGCCAGCTTGTTTGTGGTGCCGCAAACCCATTTCTGGGATTTATAGTGTGTGCTGCAGGGGGAAGGTATTGGATTTGCTCATCTCTCTCTTGGGGATTGTCAGTGTTGACGGGTCTGGAGTGAACACTCCTCTTGCAGCCCATGGCTCTTTGTCCTGCACCTTGTGCTGTTGTTCAATGCATCTGTGGGGGCCTGGGACAAATTGGAATAAGGAAATCAGGAATCCTGCCTGTCTGAGACGCATTGCTTCCAAAAACCTACTCACCAAAGGGGATGTTTGTTCTACCTTTGCAAAGGCAGCTTTTTAACTTGGTGGGAAACCTGATTATGCCCGTGGAGAGGAATATGTTAAAAATTCACAAAGGAATTCAAATTCTGACACTTGGGAAAATGCTTTTCTCAAAGGCTGTCTACTGGATTATTGTTAGTTTAGTACTTCTACAGTTAACTGAAGTTTGCAGATGGATTCAAATGCTGCTTAAGTATGATACTGGAGATTTTGTTGAAAGTTTTATACTAAGATTAAAAAAAAAAAAAACAACCCATGAACCAAAAGACCAGAAACCTTCTCCCTCCCCCCAAATCTTGGCTTAAATTCCCCTGCACTCTTGATGGTCACCCCTGGCAAGAACTAACATCTCTGGAAGTATATTTGAAGAGCAAAAGCTTTGGGGTGTGAACATCTACCTGCTTTTTATCCGTACCTGCAAGGTTTGATGGCTGACATCAGTCATACAGCTCTTCTCCCCTGCCAGTGGGAGACAGCAAATTCCAACTGCCAAGGACATTAGAAGAAAACAATGGGAGGTGATATATTCTTGAGTAACTTCAGTTGGTTCTTAAATAAATTGCCTACAATTAAGAATATTTAAACATATCAAAATGAGGCAGGTTGAGGTGTTTATCTTGCTGGCCCCCTCCAGGTAAAGGTGGCGTGGAGTAGGAGGAAGTTGGCCATTGAGTATGAGTCAGGCTTTGTCCCAGCTCAGCTGTATCGTTGGTCTTGCAAGCATAGAAAGCAACTATTGTGACAGTGGTTGTTTTAAAATGAACCTCTTATTTGTCTTTTAGGGAAAAATGAGATTACAAGGTAGTACACCTGGCTGGAATGCCACAATACACGCAGTTGATGTCGATCTCGGTTGTGAAATGAAGATCTTGACGTAGCTGCAATTTAATCTGGCCGAGTTGAGTCGTGGTTACAGAAGAGCTGCAGCATCACAAATGGCTGCGTGAAAAAGGCTTTGCCGGTGTCTCGGTGACTCTCAGGTGTGCCTGCACGTGCTGCAGTGACACCTTCTGATTGCAGTGCCGCCTGACTTCCTAAGGAAATATACCGGTGACGAGCCGCAGCCATCGCTGGGGTGGATAATGGCATTTTTAACAGCATATGAACCTGCTTATCCAAAAAGGTCTAGTGAATAGGTTGTCAAAGGAAGGGGGAAGTTAATGGAGTGAGAAGGACTGCAGGCATTGTGAGCAGATGGTAAACAAGCCTCTCAACAATGGTGCTCTTCAATCTTGTCTTATGCTACTGCGATATTCCAGCAGGTACTGCCGTTTGTGTGACAAATACGGAGAGCGTGACAGTGAGGAGATGCGCAGCAAGGTGTATTTTAAAGCGACGTAGCTACCTTGTTTTATGAGCAAGAAGAGCTGTCTTGCTTTTAATAATACGTTGTAGGAGTTGTTAGACCTGTTGCATTTGTTCATTTAGTTCAACTGAAATTTCTGAATGACTTGGTAGAAAGTGGAACAATCAAATCATTTCAGTTTTCATCTCAAATCACTGATGTTTAAGAGTAAAAGTGATGCTCGGGAATGATACAGGAGCCGACCTTTTTCAGGCAAAAATGTGCCTACTAGTGACTTCGCAATTACAAAGTCAAATAACTGCTTTTTTTGCTTGTAGGAAGTTTAGTTGCACAGTACGGATCTGTTGGACACAGTAAACCTTTGAAACCATTTTCAAATCGCTTGCTTAAAACTTACACTGAAATTGTTCCTTGAATCTGTGTTTTTTTTCTCTTCTTTCAGTGGGGAAGACTTCCTTGATCACCAGGTTCATGTACGACAGCTTTGACAACACCTACCAGGTAAATATTCCATATTATTGTCTTCTATAAGGCCCCTTTTTTGCTGTGTCTCCTATTACAGGACAAATCCATTTGATGGCGGTGGATAAGAGTTGGTACGCTGACCAAATTCCTAACTGTAAAATCTTTTACAAGTTTTGTATTTTAATAACTTTCAGGATGGCATTTCAGTGTTGCTCAAGTAGCTTAATTTCACCATTTGCTACCAAACCATCACAGATCTGATGCTTCCATGGGGAAAATGTAACAGGCACCTGGCTCTTGTGAAAAAGAAGCAAACTGAGCTGCAGGAGGTTCTGCAGTGGGGTGAACAAGGACCTGGGGAGCAGAAAGCAGTGGAGCGTAGGCTGGGTGTGCTGTCGGATGCTATTCTATGTTATCTGCTGAAACAAAGACCACAGAATTCCTTGTTATGTGCCTCCCCATCCTGTGAGTGCTTATTTATTTGTTATTTAAAGAAGATTGGGCTTGCCAAGGTTGAGGCTGAAGCAGTGTTTCTCTTTTATTCCAGTTGGCCGTGCAGCCCCCTCCCTGCTTTGTGTTTGGTGACAAGTCAGTTCAAGTCGATGCAAGCTAACTTTTTCTAAATTCTAAGAGGGCAATCACTGTTGTCCACTCCTAAAATTTAGGATGAGCTTGAAAAGATAGCAAGCTATAAAAGTACTGTAGTTTCATAAGCTGTGTCTTCTCCAAGTAGAGCACGTTTCATGACTTGGTTACAGTGGGTGACCTTCTGAACACACTAAATGGAGAAAAATCTGTTCCCTGATGAATGTGAAATGGTTTTTAGGGGGGTGGGGGGAGGAGGTAATGAGAAAAAAATAAGAAAACCACTGTGACTCTTCTGTTACTTAGGGTCTATCCAAGTATCTTATTTAAATCTCTTCGCTCCTTACTGATTTCCATCCTGCCTCTTCAGTAATTCCTCATTGCTGCTCTCAGGCAAGTTGGGTAGAATGGGATGTAAGTTCTTACCTAATGATGGGAGCAGCAAAACTTCTCTGGTGTAGGAGGGCTAGAGTACACATCATTGCTCTCACGGGAGCAAACATCCTTTCAGATTCTACCCACTGTAATTACATGGACGTGTCAATGCCGTTCTTTTATTTAATCTGTTTTTTTTTTCCCCACAGTATTTTTTTTTCGGGTCTGTTCCTTTTCTCTACGGAGCTTGCGTCCTAGTTCTTTCCTAAAGAGGTTTGACCCTCTGTGTGTTATGATTATATAGTTGTCTCCATGGGAAGCTGGTCTGACATAATATACTAAATGATTACAAGATGGATGAGTGGGACTTAAACCAGGAAGAAGTTTTAAGGGCTTCCATGATAGCCTCAATTTAGCTATCACTGATGCATGCCTATTTTGGGTGTAAATGCAATTGGTATAGTATAATTCATCCAAAGACCTCTATTTTACTAAAATCATGACTTAAGTAGGGCAATACGTCCTTTTTTGATATAGCTGGAAGAAAGAATGAGTCATAAAAGCTTCAGTAATTTGGCCAAAATCATACCACATGTTCGTGTCAAACCAGAATATAAATTTCTTGACGCTCAGGATTAAATAGCGACATCTCGAAGCCAAGTACTTGAATGATAATGCATCTCAAACTGTGTCCATGGTTAACTCTAGCTGTAGGTTACTTGATGTATATGCTCATTCTGGACATTTCTGATAAATTTTGAATACGTATTTTCTGAAAGCTGCCACAACCTATCATTTGAACAAGGGTTTTTGTGTTCAGTTGGTAAAAATAGAAAGCTGCTCTTAATAAAATCTGTGCTGTGCATTAATTTTCTTTTGCTTGCTGCTAGATAAGAGGAATTCAGATGTTGCCCGTAGCTTATTAATAAGCTGTTTTCATGAAAGCGGCATTTGTGAATCAGACAAGAACTCGCTGTACTGTGTCAAGGAAACCCAAACACCTGAAAGAAAATTGTGCCATTGGTGGTATATATTTTACCAGGAGTGATTCCTCTCCGTGGACACGCTGGGAAAGATTTTCCTTGTTCCTGTGGCACCGTATGTGATGTATAATGAAAGACCAACCTTGGCAAACATGATGATTCTCTCTGTGTTATGCAAGAGGAGGATTACAGGCCAGGCTTCCTTTTAGCTTCAGCCTCTTGGAGGAGGGGAGGGGGAAGACAATGTTGAGTTCAAACGCTGGCCTGTGACTTGAAAGATAATTCACGTTCTTGCTTTGCCTCAGGCTTCCTTGCATAGTTTTGGGTAATTCTGTGTCAGCAAGTATAGTCTATAAAATGGGGTAACAGCAGTTCCTTAGTAGAATTGTGAGGACAGATGGGTCCTGATGGGATGCACCCGCGGG
>NW_010110522.1:0-289 GCF_000699245.1 Pterocles gutturalis
GCCGGATAACCCGTTATCCGCCTGGAAACGTCAGCAGCAGCTGGGGGTGTCACTGCCCGGAAAGGGTGAGGGGCTGGGGGGGTCAGGGCGGCGGCTGGTATTTCATTTTCTATCAGTATGGAGTCAGAGGAGTGGTGACACTGCTGGGGAGTGTCCCCGTGCCGGTGCCAGGGTGGGATGGGCCTGGGGCACCTCTCTGACAGCTGGGGGGTGACAGCCGAGGTGCTCCGGGACTGGCCACACGTGGCTGGGGCTTCCCCCCCGCCCCAGGACTGTCCCGGAGCCTGGT
>NW_010110522.1:300-15965 GCF_000699245.1 Pterocles gutturalis
AGAGGAAGCCACAGCCAGCAGCAGCCCAATGCCGCTTGCATTGCTGAGGTACTAGAGACGCTTCATGGTGGTGAAGTAATGCAGAAAAAATACTAGTTATTGCCTTCTTCATCCAGAGACCCTGTGCCCCATCTTCATCCCTGTGGCACAAACCTCTATTCCTGTCATGCCCAAGAGGAAGCTGCAGCACAGAGAGCTTAAAACCAAGACTCGGAAAACCCAGCAGCCTCAAGCTAGTGCCTGACATGATGTTCTCCATCTCAGAGGAGCTGGCCACCACAATGCCTATCAGAGACCACTTTGGAAATGCTGGCTTAGGAGTCAAACAAATGTATCCTCCTTGTTCCCAGACCCAGCAGAGCCAGGCACAGAGTGGTCCTGGCTGTGTGAGCAGCTCTGTTGGTGCAGGCAATGGAACAGTGCCAGCTCACAGCAGCTGAGGATCTGGTTCCTCTTCTATTTGTGCATGGACTATGCTGAAACCTGCCAGCAATAGGTAGTAGCTGTCCCTGGCTGTAGAGCAGCCATCAGAGACTTGCAGTGTGCCCAGCCTGCAGATCAAACCTCCAGCACCAGCATGACAACGGGGAAAGGAAGGTGGTGGGAAAGATCATCCACTCACAGTTGTGAGCTGTGGGCTCTGGGCCATACTTAAGCTCAGCCTCCCCACCTGGCCTTCTGCAACCTGGTCCAGAAGAGGCTTGGGAACAGGACTACCCTCATCGAGCCCTGAACTGGTTGTCTAAGCCATGTCAGAAACCTTTCAGACAGGACTGCTTTTAGACCTAGGTCACTGGGCTTGGGAATCCTTCTGAACAGACACAACCTCAAGCATGAACAAAAGCCACCATCCCCACTTGACCAGACTTTCAGCTGGCTAGCTTAGGTTACCAGCCTAACTGTACTCAGAGGAGCAGTGCACAGCAGCGCAGTGTCCAGTCCGTACAAAAGGAGGCTCACCGAAAGGCCTGGTGTCAGCTTGAACATACAGGTTCCAGTGGTTTTCCAAAACTGACACTGCATTGAGATAAAGGCCTAACCCATTTTGTTTCCAAAATTCAGGAGCTGTTAGAGATGTGGACCCATACTTTTCAGAGCCCGTGGGCCTGCTTTACTCCTTTCACTTAGGATCTTTTTCCGCTTTCTGATTCCTTGGTGGTAGCTTTGTTTTTTAAATGTGAATTATTGTAATGGAGAATTTCCCTGAATAGCACAAATTGATGATTTTTCCTGAGCAACTGCTCAGTCTGCTCCATACCTGCTCACCATTCCCTCCCTTTCCCTGCTAGGCCATAGCTGGTGCTGCTGTTGTGGCACTCAGATTTCAAATTTGCCATCTTTGTGCACAAGTGTCCACTACCCCTGAGCTCCACTGTGGTCAGTAATGGCTGGGGAAATCCAGGTGATGCAGGTGCCACATGGTTTGACCCAGGCGTGCATGGTTTGGTGGTCAGTGAAGGACACGGTCCCTTTCAGCTGCAATGAACACGTCACAACATGTTGCCAGGTGGGACCAGACCAGAAAAGCTATCTTCACATTACCAGAGAAACTCTTGGGAATTTGACAGCTCCCACAGTCTCCCAGGCATTTCAGAATCCCCCAGAAACTTCTGCTTCACAAAGTTGTTCCCAGAGAGCTGTGAGAAAAATCCTCTGTGTGTGGCAAGAGATTTACCTGCTCAGGGATATGCAGGACAAGTGCTGTGCAAGTTGATCTGGCTGCTTGGGCTGCTGACTGCACACAGGGCAGCCTGGTGCTGCTTGCCTGGTGTGATTTCTCTGCTGCAGTTGCTGGTGACAGATGTTAATCACGCTGCTTAATGCAGTTATGGCCAGCAGCGAGGCGTCACAGTAGTGGGAACTGCGTAATAACCTCTTCTAGAATAGAACAGAGTGGAGCTGAACAATGGCTCATTTCTCTTTGCAGGCACATCTTTTTCTATTCAGAGCTCATTAACCCCCACGTCCCGCCTGCATTCCTGTCCAGAGATGTAATGTCTGCTAAACTGCAGAGAAATTATCAGAGGACTGCTAAAATAGTTCTTGGGGTCAGCACTGCTCTGCTCCAGAGGTAGCTGCATTTCCATGGAAGCAATTGCTGAACTGATGTTATATACAGTGGTTTTATAAACAAAGTTGTGCAAATACTTCCCATAGGATCATGCCATGGTGTTTTGCAACTTCTGATCATTTGCACAATAGAAGTGTGAAACAATGTTTTCTGCATGAATAGAGCTATCAAATTTCACAACTCCAGTCCAAAATTGGTCTAGTTTTAAAATTAATATTGATAATTAGCAGTGCATGACTAAGCTTGAGTGGGTGCTTTCATGGGGGACTTGAGAAATACTCTCTGTCTTTAGTAGCAGATGGGGGACCGGTGCATCCCACTGCTTTAAGGCAGCTGCCTTTCCCAGGGCGCACGGGATGGGGACAGCGGGGTGATGAATACTGCAGTGACCAGTCACCAGTGACTGCCACAACAGGGAAGTCCTACTTTGGACTCAGTGAAAAGCATCCTGAGATATGGATATCTCACAGCTGACTGCCGTTTTATTGGATGTGCTCCCGCTGATGAACTTAAGGGGAAGCACGTAACTTCCCATAAATGCAAGAGACAGAAGCAGGAAAATGCTGTTTCTCCCTGGGGTGGACAGAGGCCACCTGGCTCAGCCTGGAGCAGACCAAAGAGAGGAGTTCTCAGGTTGTCCCCACATAGATGTGCCAAGAAAAAATATTATTTTGAGTGGGCATCTGTAAGCTGATCTCAAAAATTGTGCTAGTGAATTGGGGAGGTTTGGATAAGGGTTGTGCCTGTCTCTAAGAGCTCTGCACTGTTCACTTGTTCTCATTCTTTCTTTGGCAGAAACCAGCATTGTTCCTGTGAAGAAAAGCCATCAGCAATGATGCTACAAGACAGGTCTCACGTGAGGGTCCTTGATACGAAAGGGAGCTCTCCGCTTCTGTAGCTGATGGGTGAGGACAACGGCTTGGTAAAAGGAGCTACCAAGAGCTGGCAGGATGAGTTACAGCTCACCCTCAGTGCATGACTTGTATCACAGCACCAGCACCACAGCCAAGCCAGACCCAGCGACAGGTCTGGATGTGACTGTACCAGAAACAGCTACCATAAGCCCTGAGACTACCAGTTTCAACAGCACCAAAATCCCAGATGTGGCTAGCACTGGCCCTGGCATGAGCACAATGCTGCTGTCCTTTGGGATCATTACTGTGATTGGGTTGGCTGTAGCTATGGTAAGAGAGCCCTGCGAAATATTTCTCTGTCTGTTGAGGGTGGAGGGTGGCAAAGGGGCGCTAGGACTGATTTGGGTTGAATAATTTATTTGCATTATACTGAAGGCTCACCCACAACTGCTAGGAGCTGATAGTTCCTGAGATCCCTTTTTTTTTTAAGGCCTCTGTCCAGTGCTCCAATGCTTCTGCAGTCTCCCTGGAGTCTAGTCCAGGTGGGATGCTCAGCAGGCCTAGAGGATGTGATATGTAGTATCAGTATTTATTTTTAACAGCAATGGCATGTTCAGTTAAAAGAACACAAAGCAGTTTCAGTTCTGACTTGTTAACTGGCACAGCTGCATTGATTTAAACCTTATCAATGCAGGGGCCTGCAAGAAAGTTCATCCAAATTAACTTTTAAAGTAGACTGTTGAAACCATGTTAATCTCCCCTGAGGACATGCCTTTTTTAATTGAAGCAACCTGAGTCCATATTAGCTAAACTCATACTGGACTGCATTTCTGAGGTTCTGCTTGCTGGGTATCAGCAGAGTCCTCAAGGATTCACTGCATAACGAACCTTGCCATTAATGCTGTAGGCAGAAGCTTTCAGAAACTATAGTTCTGGGCCTGACATGGGCAATGCAAGTGCTGCAGTTCTGCTTTTGATATATAACCAGATCATTTACCTGCCAACAGAGAACGGAAGGTAGCAGCAAGCTCCATTCCTCGTACGAGGAAGAGCTTCACTAATACAACCAGCTGAGGAGCCTACAGAAAGGGACTACTACAAAACTTCATTGCAGGCCCAAGGAGGAGTTTTTCCAAAAGCCCCTAAGAGAACCTGGAGACATTATCCTGGAAACGGTCATAAGTTCCCAAGAACAACACCCAGCGTTCATAGCTCTCAGAACAAGGCTCTGGAGGCCTAAAGCCTCACTTTCTTCCCAGCACAGCCACTTTTACTGGCTGACATGAGGCAAGTCACTGAGCATGCCCTCTTTGCTTCTTCCCTTTATATTGGGGAGGGGGTAACAGCACTTCTACACTGTAGGAAATCTACAGATGGAAACTACAAAGGGCAGGCTCTTCATCCACTCTTAAATTGCAGCATACATCCTGCAGCCAGCAGAAATATGCTGAGCTACACCTAAGAATAATACACCTAATACTCTGACTGCTACTAACACACCTAATAACACAGACCACTCAAGCACTTAATGTCAGACTTGAAGTGCTTCTGAGCTTACACTGATGCACATGAAATTTCATTTTCGGCTGTCACTTCTCCCTTCCCCCTGCTTTGTTGTGCTGTGACACTGGACTTGGTACACCTCCCTTTCTGTGTGCCCTGGGCCCAAAATTTCTCTTCCCAGCTGTTACACATCTTACTAGGACTGTTGTAACGATGGTTTTCTTTCTCCTTCAGGTTCTGTACATCAGGAAGAGGAAGAGGTAAGTAGCATCTGTTGTTGGCTGAAGGGAACTCAGTGCTTCAAAATCCAGACAGAGCTAGGAAGGAGACAGGAAGATGGGAGAGCGTAAGGGATTGCTGCCTGAGAACAAGCCTGTGGGGAAACTGCTGCAGGGGTAGGGATGCTGCACTGCTGCTGTCGGCTCACCTTCTAACACCAGAGCTTCAAAGGCTCCTCTGCAACTTTGGAAAGGAAAACATGGTTGAGCAGGAGGAGATTAGGGATCCTGCAAACTCTTCATGCTTCATCTATGAGGTGCACTAAAACAGAGGAAAGGATTATGTAAAGAAGCTGGGAACTCTGTCATGAGAGGTGTGGGTCTCATGTTTCAGCCATTCCCAGGTCCCCCAGCAGTCTGGGCCAGTGACACTGGCCTTGCAAGGCTGAAGGTCTCTTTAGCTGCACTCACAGCAACAGGCAGCAGCATAGTGCAGAGATGCAGCTTTCTAGCCCTAGACTTAGTGTCTAAATTTCCTTGTTAAGCTGCTGGCTGAAAGTAGAGAGGAGAGCAGCATGCAAGGAGACACACTTCTTGATTCTTCCATCTCTGACAGCAGAGACACTGGTGAAGATCCATTAGATGTGGTACCTCCTCCCTGCCTGACTCCCTGTGGCAGGCCTGGCCATGGACTTTGAAGAAGTGCTTCTGCCCACTGTAAAATTTCCAAGCCAGACCCTGAAGCCCAGATCTGAGTACTGCCACAGGAGCAGCTAATGGTTGGCCTGTGAAGATGATGCTGCCAGAGATAATGGTTGTGTTGGCAAACCCATATAGAGGCAGGGAGGGAATGTGTCATCCTAACAGTTGCCAAAATAGATATTTGTGGTGACACTGCCAGTAACTGCTTGTGTGTTTCCTTCCCCCAGCCCCCAAAACTCAGCTGCAGCCTAAGGCAGGGCTCAGTGTTCTCACAGGAGCATGCCCACCCATCATCCTCCATCTCTGAGCTGCCCACTATTTGGGGAGAGCCCTTGGGGTAATACTTTATAGCTCTGTCACTTAGAGCAATGAAACAAGAGTAAGAACAGGCTGTCCACAGCCATCAGCCTCTTATGAGAATCTGTTTTCTACTTATTGTTTGTTATTTTCTATTTATTTTTATGTACTTCAACCCCAGAGCTAAAGTACTACTCTTGGGCCACTGGAGCTAAAAGAACTTCTGCCAGCAGACAGCGTGACATGGCAGGACGGGCTGTTGTGGGCAGAGGGACTGGGGGAGAAGTTGCAAAATGCCAGTATGTTCCACCCTCTCTTTTGTCCCACCTAAAGTTTTTAAGGTCTGCAGGAATTTAAATCCCTGCCTGATTCCTCTGTGTATAATACCTGCCAACACAGATTAGTGATGGCAGTTAATCCCTGTAACTGCACTCTGGGCATCTTCCACTCCTGACAGCTGTGCATAGTAGGTTCTTATCCTCATCCTTGCAGGACACAACATGACCCTGATCCAGCAAGTAGCAACAAGAGCTGAATCCCTGCACAGCAGGAGAGACAGCCTGCAGAAGGCCTCAGCAGTGGTGGGGGGGGGAAAGGCAGCCTGAGCACCTGTTACTAAGTTTTGCAACCAACCTTTTCCCTTCCCTCCCGTGGGCAGGTTGGAGAAGCTCCGGCACCAGCTCATGCCCATGTACAGCTTTGATCCCACCGAGGAACAGGATGAACTAGAGCAGGAGCTGCTGGAACACGGGCGAGATGCAGCATCATCCCAGGCATCACAGAGCAAGGTAGGCAGCAGGGGCCAGCAGTCTGTTACCACAACCACTGGAACTTGCGCTGCTTTTGTTACAGAGTCAAGGAGTTTTTGCAGGGTTGTAGAGTAAGGAAACAGCATCGGGTTTGCGCAGCAAGGTTTTGGTAGCGGGAGGGCTACAGGGGGTGGCTTCTGTGAGAAGTTGCTGGAAGCTTCTCCCATGTCTGACAGAGTCAATGCCAGCCAGCTCCAAGATGGACCTGCCCCTGGCCAAGACTGAGACCATCAGCGATGGTGGTAGCACCTCTGTGATAACATATTTAAGAAGGGGAAAAAGCTGCTGTGGAAACAGCAGCAGAGAGAGGAGTGAGATGTGAGAGAAACAACTCTGCAGATACCAAGGTCAGTGAAGAAGGATGGGGAGGAGGTGTTCCATGTAAGACCCCAGGAGGGTTTCCCCCGTCTCTGCTAGCCCTGGAGACAGGGGGCTTGAGCATTTTGGACTGCTTAGGATGGATTGAAGAGTCAGCCAACTAGGACCAAGAGCCTGGGGAGGCGAAGTGCTGGCTCTACTTAACTAGGAGAGAGAAAAGGGCAACTTCAGCAATTAAGGGTGAGTTTACTATAGTTTGCCAGCCAGAGCACAGCGAGAGCAGTAGGATGAATGCCATTTTCTGTGAGAGGTGGCTTCAATGCCCACAAGGCACTCAGGCTCCCTTGCCCTGAAAAGCAAATAATTTTCACCCAGTTTTAAGGCATCCCTGCTTTGCGCAAGGATACAAGTGTGGAGCAAGGCCTTGCTGAGGGAAAGCCTGTAATTGTAACAGTTAACTGTGCTGCAAGCCCCTAAGAATGCAGACAGAAATCCTGCACATTGTTGTGGCACATCTGATCTTGTCAGCACTCCCAGGCCAGTCCTGCTGGCTCAGCAAGAGAAAAGGGAAGGGAGTTCTCTATTTGAATTTGGGGAGAGGGGAAGAAGCTTTGCTTTGACTGCTTCTGAGTGTTCAAAGGCATGCGGCATGCTGAGAAATTATGAGATCCTCGGAGACCACTGACTTACTACATTGGTGAGTTAGGAAAGAGCTTGGTAGCTCAGCCAGTTGTTTTTGTTTAACAGTCCAAATGGGTCTGCCTCCTTGCCCAGTGTATCAAGAGGTAGGAAATATCAGGAAAAAGGGCTTCTCACCATTATTTGCAGCCAGTTTCACAGTGTTCTCTGTTTCCTTTGCCACTGCCACCACCACATACAAAAAGCCTTTCTGAAAGACGGAGCCAGCAGGGATGGTTGGAACAGGTACATCTCTTTGCCAGTGATGCAGCCTCCTCTTAGATTAGACATCTATCCTTTCTTGAATTCCTGTCCAGCTGCTCTGTGTTGCCCATATCTTCCCTTGCTTTTCCAGTTCCAGGAACAGGTGTTCTCCCAAACAGTCCTCAGTTTCCACACACTTTACACCTTCAGATAATCTGTAGCTAGCTTGGCATGGACATAAAGGGAAAGAAGAGATAATAAATGCAACTGTAATTATAAAATATTTACCCTGAGACATGCTTGCCAACCTGCTAAAGAGGACACAGGAGTTGTGCATGTTGGAATATAAAAGATAGTCAACATATTCCATATACTGGTTTGGGAAAGCAAGAAATAGTGAAATACTGTTGTATAAAAGCAAAGGATCTTGTCCTCTGAGCAGCGCATAGTGGGGAAAGATCAGATGTCTCTATTAGTGCTCCATAGAGGACTTCCTTTCAGGTAGCGAAGTGGGGAAGTGACAAGGCCAGAGTTAAACTCAGCACAGTAAAAGAACATCCTACCTATACAGGGACTGGCCAGCAGGATACCTCAGATCCCTCCAGAGCTTGCTAATAATGCACAGAGACCTCTGCTTGGAAAGTATGCAAGTTTAAAGGCTTAACATAATAAGAGAGGGAGAGTCTAAAACAACAGCCAAAGTTCAGTCTATGGCATGTTTCCAGGCCTTCTGGATGTTTCACATCTTTCCATGCTACCTTGTGTATATAAATAGTGAGAGCCAGTAATCCAGTGTGGGGATTTTAAATTGGCATGGGTGTGCTGACTGGCTCTCTGCCTGTTCTGTTTTTCTGTCACAGCCTTGTTAATGCCATGTTAGTTAGCCAGCCTTCCCTTAGTAAGGGGCTGAATCTAGTTACAATACAGCGCAGTCTGTGCCCAAGCACACGCATCTGAGCAGAGGCAGACTTGCTGGGTCTCATCTTTCGCTGCTTCAATGCAGATTCTGCTGACAAGTCAAGGAGCCCTCCAGAGACCCAGCCGTCTTGTGTTCACAGACGTTGCCAATGCCATCAATGCATGAACAATACCTGCCCCTGCTCTGGGATCGTGCTGAGACTGGGGATGATGAAGCCAACAAACCGGTGACTTCCTGCAAGCATGGCCAATCCACTGAGCCCAGCTGGTCACCCTGTTGGTTTGTGTTACAAATGGGAACGAGCACTGGGAACTGTTGTCACTTTGGGACGCAAACCCTTGGTGAAGGCAGTGGTGATTTTCTGGTGCATTTGTTACCACTAAAAGGTCCTGGGCTCCAGTTTCTGGGCTGGTGCTGACTGATACCATCTATCAAGCTGCGTGCTTAGGAACAGCGCCTGCTTTGTGGTAGATTAACTTGCCAGAGCACACATGTGCACTCTCTGCATCAGGGAAGGAGAGGTGCATGTTTCAGAGAGCTTTCCTGTTGGTTTTGTGCCACCAGACCCCAGGGAAAGCAATGAATGAGCCTCTCTGTACAGTGAGGACAGCTTTGGCAGATCCTGGAGGGGTGACTGGTAGCAGAGTCCCTTTGGGGAAGGAGAGCTGAGTGGTGATCTGGGGCATGCCAGGGAAAACACATACCATGGGCTTATCCCCCTTGTGGTATGTGAGCTGCTGCTAAATGTGTGGTTGCGGTGATATTGAACTATGGGGAATTCAGTAGCTTTAAAAAGTGAAATGGTGAACATTTGGCGGATTACATCTTAACTGAGGAAGTGGCTGAATATCCCAAATTAGGGCTGCCATATAGACAGAGGGGAATTCACACAGCTAGAGGCAGAGGTGTCAATGGCTGGCTACATGACTCCCTGCCGCTGAGCGGGGAACAATCGTTGGGCCACAGACAGGAGGCGAGTAGGACTGGGGTTCCAATACCATGTATCCCCCTCCTGCTTTGGCTCAGGGAAGCTTCTACTGTGCAGAGTGTTATCCAGAAAAAAGATTAAGCCTTGAAATATTTTCTTTTAAAAAAGGAAAAACATGTATTTGCTCAACATTACAACAGCTGCATGTCTGCCCCCAGAGGTGGGTGAACAGCTGGTTCCTACTTCCTCACCTGCCAGGACCTGCAGTCAGAGCCTTCTCCCTGCTGAAGGAAACACGAAGCTTTGTGTTAGCCTCTGCTCATGTTACCTGCTAATGCAGAAGGTGGGACTAACCAGGTAAGCCAGGAGTTTCCCTGTAACCCTGAAGCATCTCTCTGCCTGCATGTCCTTCAGGGCTGCAGGAGGGAGAGAGCACAAAAGGGTCTCTGGCCACCATGGCTGCAGTGCGGCGCGGGGATTGTCCTCTGCAGAGCCTGCGTGCAAGCATTGGTGGCCAGTCATGCACCCATCACCTCCTGATTTTCTTGCAGCACATGCATTTGTCAGACAGACCATAGTCCCTCCACAGCACCAGTTAAAAGGGAACCAGGGTGAGCCAAAATTTGAATGCAGATCTAAAGGTGGGCTTTAGGGAAGGAGATGGGTCACTGAGTGGCAATTCAGGTATCATGTGCTTTGTTGCAAGTTTGGACCTGCCGGCTAGTTTCTGTTCTCTCAAGTCCTTTTTTTTCTTCCCCACTGTGATTTCCACCCCAAGTCCCCTGGATGCAGACTCTTTCCTGGGTATGTGCCACTGTCTCCTGCAGTGCACAGCTCCTTACCCACCCTCCCTCCTTCACTGACACAGCTTCCCTTGTGGCAGTTTTGCAGGGCTAAGTAGCTTTAAACTTTCTGTATCCCTCTTTCTTTTTAAAGCCAGGGAGTTGTGGGAGTGTACTAGGGCTAGGAGTGTCATAACCTGTGGGAAATGGCCCATCCTCCATGCCAAGTGTGGCTGGAGGCACACCCAGGCTGCTGGTGTTTGTACTCCAGGGATACTGCTGGAAGACAGGTGTGTGGGTACAAATACTCCATGTAGTCTGGCTTCGGTCCTTAGAATTTGGACACGATCTGTGGGTCTTCCCAGAGGTTATGCCTACATGACCAGCTGAGAAGCAAATACATCACCCCCCCGCACCCAGGCACACTTACCCTCTCCTCCAAGCGCTCACTGAGGGCAGCCAGCCAGAGAGACATCAGATTGCTCCCTTCAGCAGCTGGCACGTCACTGCCTGTCACACTCCCACGCTCTGCAGCAGGACAGGGATGCAAGCAGCAGCAGAGGTGCATGGCTGTCCTAAATCGCAACATTTCCCCTAGAACTCTTAGGACTGGAACTTCATTTGTTTTAAACTCAGTAAAAGGCAAGTGTAAGCTGAGCTGTTTCCTCAGACCAACAGCCTGCTTTGTGCTCTTACCCAACTCCACGTGCTGCACAGGCAGCTGCCAAGGAGTGCATCTGCCAGCTCAGGTGCAAAAACACGCACCTGATTCCACAGTAATGCTGAGCTGTATCTTGTATAACAAACATACCTCCAGAGGAATTCTCTTTAACCATTCTTCCTGTAATGGTAGGCTTTGTCCTGTGATGACTGCCTTTAGATTAAAGAAGTACAGATAATAAGACTAGAAGAATATTACGGGTATTTGCTGGGCTTGTACTGGAGTATTCTTTTAGTTCAATAGCACCTCCTCTCACGGTTCTTGGAAGTATATGTACAATTTAGCAGAAGCATTATGATGTAATTTAATTCAAGTGTTTCTGTGTTTTAAGCATTGAAATATAATTAAACTATTTACATGAAATTTAGTGTGATTGTCTTTCCTCCCCATCGTTTTCATTTTCCACAGAAAACTGCTGGAGTGTATCCTCAGTACCTGTTGGTAATTTGTACACAGTGAATTCCCCTGATAGGACTGAAGTGTGATAAAACTTGGAAGGACAAGCTCTGCATGGGTCGAGGTTTCATGCTCCACAGCATGGAAACTCTGGCCTCTTCATGAAGGCTTTGTGGAGAAGTCAGGAAGGCAGGAGCTTCCAGCCTAGCAGATCCTGGGCACCCAGAGTGCAGAAAGGCAAATTCCAACTTGTCTGTTTGCTATATTATCCTTTAACAAGCTGAATCCCTGGCAAACTAGGGGTTCATCAGCTCACCAGCAGCTCTCTCCACAACAGCCTGCCCACACTGGGGTGAACACTGGGGACAGCAACAGTGGTGATATTGGTGATATTGTTGGTGTATTTCAGATTTACTTTCTGCCTCATCTTCTGGCCCACAGACACAAAACTTGGGACTAGATAGGAACGCGGTCAGATTATGGCACACAGAACAATGTGGGGCATAAACAGACTCAGCTGTGGAGACTTCTGGATGTACACGTGGAGTAGAATTGGCCTGTGTTCCAACCCAGCCAGGTATGAGGTACTGTAGGATATACAAGGGGATGGAATTAGGTACCAACATTGGGGTTGAAAGGCCTGTTTTCCTCCAGGTGTGATTCCTCATGCTCATTATTCCTTGTTTTCACATAGATCTGTGAGTGCTCCTGAATGACCAAGTCTTGCTTTATAATCCCCAAAACTCCAATTCAGGTAAAGAGAAACTCACCTTGTCTGGTGATACGTGTGTGCTGAGGTTGTTGCACGTGGAGGAGGGAAAGCAGAAGCCAGAGGTGCTACATTTTACACTTTTATTAAAAACAAACTCCAAGGCTAATTTGCAAGTTGCCAACACTCTTTATGCCTTCTCCAAAACCATTTATGAGAATCTTCCAAACTTTGCCAGATAACAAACCTCCTTCATCTTCCTGTGTTTTGATCTGACTGTAATGACCTCTTACTTTTGACTGAGTCGGACCAAAACTGAGCTTAAAAACACTTGAAAAGCATTTACTTAGAGGTAGGATTTGGCTACACAGAAAAGGTAACTATGTATGAAATAAAAAATGTTTATAATTTCAAAAAAGAAAATCCAAGTGATGCAGCATGAGATCCTAGCTCTCTGAAGATGGCTGGAATTCTGCCCACCTTTAACAGGCACTGACTTCCATTCCAAGTCGCTGCATAAACAGGGAAGATGAAGCAATGGATTGGGGTTTCAACCACACACAGAGTAGCTCCTCATAGTGTGGAATTCTGCTTGTTCTCCTCAAGCACGCACATTTTCATGGAGATGTTTTCTACTGTGGCCTCCCAATGGAGTATTAAGAGGTAGCAAAGACTAATCTTTTTTTTTTTTTTCCAAAGAGAAGTACTTCATATGCATATCTCAGAGCAATACTGCTGACCTAAAGCAAATGCATTTACTATCTAGCTGAGGCAGTCTCCATCCCTACTCCACACCACCAGCTGAGAAAGGTCTGACTGGTGTAACAAGAAAAGCCTGAGTCTCTTACAGGTGCAATCCCTCATCCATTGAGGAGAAGCTGAAGTTCCAGTCTCACAGTGTAACAGCTATTACTCTCAGGTAATAGAGTTCAATTAAATCAGCAGCACAGCCTTGCAAGCAGAGTACTAATAAACCTGCCAATTCACCTGAAAATCAGGTAAAGAGGTTGGTAAAATGTCTTGGTCTGCCACTGGAGTGGCCTTTGAGTGCAGACATGAACTGCAGCTGAACTTCTGTGTCCACTGAAGAAGAGCAGCTCCCTAACCTGAATTCAGAGGGACAGCAGTTGGATCTCACGTAACCATCAACAGTTACAGATTTGCGGGCATGATGTCCCACCTCGATTTATCCACAGAGCAGGAGAAGGGGGTCAAACTCTTCCCATGCCTGGCAGCTCGCCTCATCGTACAGCACAAGATTTAGGTCAGTCCTTGCGATCTAATCCACTTAGTCCTTGATTTCTCTGGTATGTGGTAGAGGCGGCACAAAGATTACTGTGAAGCAGTTTTCTGCTGAGACCACCAAACTCCATACGCAAGAAATGATTGTTGGGGCAAATCAGACAACGTGCAGAATTAACAGGATCAGGACTCTGATCACTACTAAACTGGGCGGACCAGACAAAATTACCTAGAAGGAAAAAACCTTTTCCCTATTACTTCTTTCCAGTCAGCCCTTCCTCTTAATTCTGCATACATTTTCTTGTGTTAAATAAATACCTGCCAAGGGAACAGACCTCTGATGAAAGGATAATAAATGAGCTCAATATATACTGCCATTTCATGGCTTTCTGCTATACACTGCCATAAATTTAAAGCCAATTACATTCTGTTTAAATATTTAACACTGTAAAGCTAGCCAATTTTACATCTTGTCAAAAGTAATTGAAACACCCACTTTGTCCCTTTAATAGGCAGGCAGAGCATCCACGAGATGGCAAATACCACTGGGATTTCACTGTTTGCAACTGGATATTGGAAATACCCTCAATTCCTCAGAATTTAGCAAGATCAGGTCTGACACCGAAAGCACAAATCTGTATACAGTGTGAGACTGGGAGCAGCCAGCAGCAATTTCAGACCAACTAACTACTGGTGTCTCCTAAAACTAAACTGCATCAGCAAGGTTTTATTTGCATAGCTGCAACACTAGAGGACCCCGCATACACACATTATGGACTGAAGATATAACTAATTTAAATTGAATCCCAAGGCTCTGCAAGGCAGCAACCTTTGTGTAACTGGTTCTTTACGGACACTCCTTTGAAGTGATGAAATCCAGTGGCTCTGACTAAGCTTGTAAACATAGCACTCAGAGTTGCTATCAAATTCAGGGGGAGTGCCACCAGGCCAAAAGCTAGTTATAGGAGATGACCCTGAGCTGATAATGGTAGGATAAAAATTCCGAATCAGTCCCCAAGACATCAGGGTTCGAACTTTCCTCTAAAGCATCCAAGTTACTGACCAGTGGAGCAACAGCATTAGGTAAGCTGGCAATGCCATGAAGGTTTTTCTTTCCGATAGAGTAAAGAAAGGACTTGAAGACTATCTTTCAGGCAAAACTTAACTCTTGGGGCTGCTCTATCAATCTGCCAGGGAGAGCAAGATGGATCCAAGTTCTGCCATTAGCTGAACATTTCCTTTACGGTATCTGCGTTACTGAGTCAACACTGTCTTTCTGTTGAACTGTTGCTGTCTGTGGCAGGGCAAGGCACTATGTTATCCAAGTATTTTTAAGAAAGATTAATATTCTCACCAAATATATACTACAAACTGTGAAGGGCATCTCCCTGACAAGGCATTTACCATTTCTTCCCTTAAGTCCCTGTTTGTATGTTTGGGGTAAGCCAGCAGACAACAGGAGAAAAACCTTGGCTAAAATTATCACAAAGGAAAAATTTGAATTATGTCATTAAAAATCCTGTTTGCTTTCCAGTCTTCTGGCTTCAGCAAGGCATGAACAGGTGGCATACTACTGCGCTGCGGCAGGGATGGTACTCAGAGATCTCCTAAGACCCGTAGTTTTGCCAGGCCTGGAACTGTCTTTTCCAGTGATGCCTAAAGGGAAAGATCATGGGAGACAGAGGGTTAGAGCTCTGGGTCCAGGAGCCTGGCAGCCCAAACGCCCCATTATAGAGTCAGTGCAAGGTTAAAAGGAGGCAAGGATCCATTCCCAAACAACCAAAGGTCTTCACAACAACATTCCCATTGCTCTTGCACCAGCTCCAGGCTAAAGGCTGGGACAAATGGCTTCCCTGGCAGCAAGCCTCAGCGGGAGGCTACTGAGAGCCCAGAAGTTCCAGGCTGTGTGAAATTTTCTGGCTGCTGCTGTGCAAAAACACATGACCAACCTCTGCTGCGAGCAGTTATATGTATTTCCAGCTGCCACCCTGGATCCTCATGAGACACCAAGTACCAGAAGTGCCTTACCCAACGTCAGAAATATTAGGAAAGTAGCTGCACAGGTGGTCTGAAAGGCAATGTTTCAGGCTACACAGGCTTGTTCTGATCTGCAGCTAAGCCCCTGGTTTCAGGAAAGCTGAGGTGACCTTTGGGGCAGCAGAGGGAACAAAGAGAGACAGAGGAGCCTGCAGCTGCTCCATCTCTCAATGTACTGAGAAGAGCACAGGGAAGGAAAGACAGACAAAAAGGAGAAAGATCCCAAGGCTGCTTCTGGCTTTGGTCTTGGAAATTTTGCCATAAAGCAAACTCTTTC
>NW_010110522.1:15996-16863 GCF_000699245.1 Pterocles gutturalis
TCTCACACCTATACTCCATTAGCCATGTTACTGAAACAAACCAAGGCTGCTTTTATGGCTTAGGAGGCTTTGAAATCAGCTTCATCCATCATTTGGTAGTGGTACTGATGGAAGAGAAGGCAAATGCTTCCCAGCCCAGACAAACAGAAAACTTTAACAATTGAATTGTGATTGGCAGCACCTGCAGTCAGCAACACACTAAAGCCTGAACCATTAACAAACCCCTGCCTGCTCCTGGATGACCTAGAGTCACCCATAACCAACGCCTTGGGAAAACCAGAGCTGGATCCCCAGCTGCAAAGGCCACGGGAAAACATCAGCTAGCTTTAGAGCAGCTCTCCACCCCATGGCAGGCTTGCAAGTCGTGCATATTTCTAGTTTGGCTTTTCCTATTCCAGATTCTCCCCAGAAGAGACTGGCTGAAAAGCAGGGGGTCAGTCATTGTTTATTTCAGCAATTCTTTCCTAATGTTGCAGACATGAAGCCCAGGGCAGATCTCTTTCTCCCTCAGAGCGGTACAGCATACAGCCTGCAGGATAAGCAAGCACATGGATCCTCCTATGCCCTCCCCTCTAGCACAGCAGCTCAAAAATCCTCACCTGAAAGGAAAAAGCAAACCAACGAAACCCACAATGACCAAAATCTCTGGCTGTGCCTATAGCAGAAGATTATTATGTGATTGCAGACTCCTAACAAATCTCAGGGCAGTAGCCTGTTGCACAAGTAGCACAAAAGTTACCAGGCGTATAATACCTAAGCTAAACCCCGACCCATAGAATGGGTCCATCCAGAAACTACCTGTCTGAAAGCTGCTACAGCTGCATCTTGCTTGCAAACAAGCCACAGGCTCTACAGTTTCCAGTAAGT
>NW_010110522.1:16882-22874 GCF_000699245.1 Pterocles gutturalis
TTTAGTCAGAAGTTTCTAAGACAGAATTACTGCTCCATCTCAAGTCCCTGAGCAAATAACAACTGTTATGAAATTTTCCAGAGAATTGCCAGGTTTCATACTGTACAGGCTCATCTCCACTGATTTCCAGCTGGCTGGGGTTTTTTTTCTTATAGAAGCACACACGCTCCCCACCAGCAGAACTCCCCTCCCCATCCCCGGCACTAGGCGTGCAGAAGCAGAGCGGTTTGTGCCACAGCATCGTTTGCTGTCTCCCGCTGACCGCAGCATCCGCTTATCCTGTCACATCTCCTTCTACCTCACTGCGACAGGAGCGAAATATATTCCTCATGTCGCTGCCCTCGGTCCCACTCAAACTGAAAGGAAGAAGAAAGTACCCACGTGGGCTGTGGTTCTGGGCAATGCTCACAAGCACGACCAAAAGGCAGTGCCTGGGCCGGAGGTGAGCTCATCACCCGCCAGCCTGCGGCTCCGCTGATGTCATCACACAACTCGGTGGCAGGAAGCGATACGAGAGCAGGAGCCCGGGAGGAAACTGAATTGAGCAACTGAGGTTAACTACTCTGGCGTTTTATCATGGGGCATTTCCAGGGACTTTCTAAGAACCTGAGGCTGGGTCTGGCTGCCCGGCGTCAGTTCGGGTGCTTCGCACGCCACGCTCGACAGCGCTAACGGCAGCGAAAGGAGGGAGCAGCTGTGCTGACCACACGGCAAACCAAGGCAACATCTGCCTTCTCCTGGGTTGCTGGCTCCCTTCCCCTTCCCAGCTCAAGGGAAAATATTTAATTAATAGCTTCCTACGATGCTCCCTGAAAGCAGGGCTCAGCTGCACACCAGTTTTCATGGCATCTACCTCAGAAACAGCCCTGAACGGTCTGGGCTGGACTTGGATATGCACATTCCCAGGGCTATAGGGAGGCTGCAGCTCTGGCTGGTGCATCTGTACATTTCTACAACAGTGATAACACTTATCTGGCATCTCATCTCAGAGAAGCTTAGATAATTCTGCAGCCCTGTATAGAAACTTGCCAGTGTCGTCACTCTGCATGCTGCTGATGCACTAACATCGCTGCTAGTGTGCCAGCCCCTAACACCACGACTATCAAGGAGGCATGCTGCAGTTAATCCAGAATACTAGGATGTCCCAAATGTCATGGGATCTTCAACGCTATTTTTAAGACAGTCATGATAGACTATTTTCACTTTCTATGCAACACAGCCAGTTTCCCTGAGCCATACCTGTAACAGTGACCAGAATCCCAGATACGTGACGTTTTGGAAAGACAAAGACACAGGTTCTCTTCTCATCCCTCTTTTATACCTCCACTTCTGATAAAGCAGTTACAACCGAATTAGATGGAAGGAATGTGCTACCCGTGCTGTTGTAATGTGCCTGGAAGCCTTCCAAATTCTCTGCTGTTTGTAGGGTTTACCAGAATGACTGCAGCCAGTGCTAGAGCATTGGAGATAAGTGCATGGTTTGCCAGCAGCACGGCTGCACAGTTTAGTCTCGTGTAACTATGATTATCTGATTTCAAACCTTGTGTGCGAATTAGATGGAAGGAATGTGCTACCCGTGCTGTTGTAATGTGCCTGGAAGCCTTCCAAATTCTCTGCTGTTTGTAGGGTTTACCAGAATGACTGCAGCCAGTGCTAGAGCATTGGAGATAAGTGCATGGTTTGCCAGCAGCACGGCTGCACAGTTTAGTCTCGTGTAACTATGATTATCTGATTTCAAACCTTGTGTGGCAAGCGCTGCGTGCATGGTTTGCCAGCAGCATGGCTGCACAGTTTAGTCTCGTGTAATTATGATTATCTGATTTCAAACCTTGTGTGGCAAGCGCTGAGTTCAAATTCAAGTCACTGCTTCCCTGAGGATTTTCTTCCTGAGATACTCCTTCTTGGACCGCTAGTTGAGGCTAGGAAGAGAAACACCAAAACCAAACAAAACCTCCCATATAAAATCAGGTATCAAGAGACAAAAAAAAAAAAAAAAAAAATTGCAAATACACAAAGTAGATGGAAAGCAAAAAGCCTTTGATCAATGTTATTTAAATAAGACTGGGCAGCCTTGAAAGCATGCCGATTTGCCACAGCTTCCTATATCCAACCATATGCAAGAGCAAGCTCCAATTTACATTTACAAGCGTCTCTGGGTGGTGGTTAGAATCCATAACAAGACACCATATTACCAGTCTTATGAGACACATGGCCCCACCCTTTGAAAAAATCTCCCCATTATGCAGCTGTGGAGAAATTTTTTCATCCTTGAGTATACTTTCTGTATTTCAGGATATTTTTCCTGTCCTGAACAATTAAACATTTTGTCCACTAAAAATTAAAAACCAAATGGCTGTTCTTTTTCTTCTGCTTTGGTTTTGCCCCCCCAAAAACTTCTCAGCTGTTATAAAAAAATTAAACTGAAATATCAGAATGCTTCACTAACCAAAGTTAGAATGACATATTTTGAAACATTAAAAAGAAAAAAGGAGACAGTGTATAAAAAGTTTTAACTTCAATAAATCGGCATGTAGCAAAGGAAAGATTATTTTTGGACAAATTACTATGCAGCTCATTGTTTACGGTAACGAACACCCCAACTTACAGCTCTGGCACACAATTCAATTAATATAACCACAAAACCCCAAGCCTAACGCTAGAACTGCAGCTACTACAATCTGTTAGAAAGGGAATGGCTGGAAGAGTCTATTCCGACCTCATTTGCAACCTGTTATAGATGAGAGATGGCTATACATTATTTCTAGCGCGCTATAGACGTTTATAGACTGGGCAAATCCCTGAGCACCCTGATCCAATTAGACCTGCTTTGAGCAGTGGTTTGAACTAAAAGATCTCCAGTGGGCCCTTCCAACCTAAACTATTCTATGATTATAAAAAGATAAAAAGACGCGTATACACACAGCTGAGGGATACCAGACTTTCCATACCACTATTAGTAGATTCTGGGAGCTATCAGGATGCTCCAAACTGTTGGTTTGCTCTTCTGCATGGCATAAAGGTCTCAAGGAAGAATAAAATGCCAACTGAACTTAGAAGGAAGTGTTTTAATTAGATTATAATTACAGAAAAATAAGTACTTCCATGGAATTTTTTTTTAAATGACACTTCTACCAACAAAAACAGAGAACACAGGACAGGAAAACTATTCCAGCCAGCTTTATTCCAGATGTTAGCTTTTGACAGCACACACATGGGTGTCTGTGCCCCGCAAGATGTTGGGGAGCATGTTCTTACCACTGCCTGGCTGCCCGCATTTCCTTTTCCATTGCAGGAGCGTGTCCCTGGGGGAAAGGGGAGGTCTCTGTGGCCGCACCAGGCACACAGAACAGCTACAAAGCAGGGCTGAAGCCATCTCCTCTGTCACTATCACTGTCAGTTTAACCACAAGACAGCCATACCAGCAGGTGTTTATAAACTGTCCCTTGCTCTGAAATCCTGCCTCAGACTTGTCCTGCATAGGATCCTCAGCTTTATATAGTACATACCTGACTTTTTTTGGCTTTCCTGAGCCTTACAACAGCAGAGATTCACAGCCAAGGCTTCTCCGCCCTGGTTCAGACTGCAGTATGGCAACAGCAGAACCTGGGACTGATCTATTTCTCCCACAGAATTTCATTGCCTGCTCTTTTCCTTACCCAGACAGGGAGCAGAAAGGCACTCCTGAGGGTTAAACCCGCCTATTTCAGGTTGGATGAAGAATGCATAAACTAGTGCCAGAAACTGCCTGCCAGCTCCTCTGGAGTCCTTTGGCCTCTGTATTTGCATTTACCCACCGTAGTCCACGTACAGGACACATCCATTTGTGTCACTGTCCAAAACAGGGCAGTAGCTGAGGCCTCCTTCTCGGTCTCTGCCTCCCCTCGTGCACATGGCCAGGCCAAACTGAATATTCCTCTTACCCCATCTCAAATTCAGCAACATCCAGACTGCTTCGAAGCTACTCGCAAAGCCCTGCTCCCAGGGAAGCTCTGCTGACAGCACTCAGATCCTCTGCTAGCCGCCATCTGACTATCTGGTCCCTGGCCCTCCTTTCACCTGGTGGGAGCGTGCTGGGTGATATTGCTCTGTTCTCACCAGTGCTTCTGTTCAGCACAAGTACACCCCCTCCGAGCTGTTGCTTTCTAGCTGCCCTGCAACTTCAGAGGAACTTCTAAGGGTCAGCTTCTGAGGCTCCCTGGAACATCCATCGGTTTGCCTCAGGGGTCTGTCTGAAGTTTTGTTTCAAAGCAATTTGTAACTTACAGAGTTCAAACACTCTGGACCACATCTGAAGAGCACACTGCCAGCCCCCAGCCCTGCCATGAAGGAGCGAGAGACCCTCTCATCCAGGACACATTCTCAGAGCAGGGAGAACCCTGCAATCACCATCCTTCAGGGAACACCTATACTATCTCTCAATTTATTTCTATAAAGTGATCTTCAATCCGTATTTACCTGGGGATCAGAGGTGTGTTTCCTGGCTGTGCAGGTCCCTCCCTGTCCCCAGCCCTAGTTCAGGCTGATTCATTCAATACAGATAAGTGTGATTTGTAACTTTCCTTCCAAGCCCACTGCGTAGCCCTCACAGACTGCTCTGTCCCTCTGTTTCTGCTGACCCAGACAGTGTCTCTTTCCATCCTAAGCACTCCTCTGGCACTGCAGCTGTAGAACAAACCTATGGATTCCTGCAACAAGTGCACAGCTTGGGTTTGGCCTAGAATTTTTTGTGGTAACAGATATACACCAAATAATGCTTTGTGATTGTCAGGGGTTTTTTTGTTTGTTTATTTTAATCACTCCTAATGACAGATAACATGGCATTAATTGTTCACAGAACTGAATGTCCTTAGTGATTAAAAGCTCTCATTTTTTTTTTTCATGCCTAAAATGTTCTATCTCCATATACTGATTCTTACTTATCCTTTGTTTGCTGGATAAAAGAGCCTCCTGCTGGCAGGATTCAAAGTTTTGCCATTCACCAAATTTATCTTTTTGCTTAATTTGAAGTTTATTCTTTTCAGACAAACTGACATGCTAAGCAATCACTTCAGTCTTTCAAGACTCCTGGGACAACAACCCCTCTGCCCAAGAAAGGATGGAGTCTCTGGTCTGACATTCCAAGCCTGGGAAAGTACTGTGGAAGACTGATGTGTCTTGAATTAAGTACAGCAGCTCTCCTGGGCTCTCAGGATTCTTCAGGAGCTGAATCTTACGGGTGACTGGAAAGGCAGTCAAAAGCTTCCCTAACGTGTTAGATTTCCAGGCCACCTAGGCTGAAAGAATGTCGTTGCAAATAGAGAGCCTGTGAAGAGCAAATGTAATTGAAAATCCCCCAGGATCTGTGACTGGAGTAGAGGAAAAAGACTAAACACTGTACTCACCCACTTGCGGGGCCTCCCTCTTGGCCTCTTCCCAGCAGAAGGTTCTACCTTTATTGAAAACAAATTATTGAAAAAAATATGTTCAGCTCTGGCATTTGCTGGGCACTGTGACTAATGCACTGAACCTGGCCAAGGTGACCTCTGTATAAAGTTCTTGTGAGACAAGTAACAGAAAACACAAAAGCTGGGGATAGAAGACAGTTGAGGAGGAAACACCTGCCAGACTAGGCTGGTTGTGATTATTTGGCAATAGTGGAAGAGAAACGCTAGAAGGAAGCTGCTGAACAGGCAGTGGCAACACAGGAAGGCTGGGAGGTGAGTTAGGACTAAAACCACAATAACTGGTTTGTCCAACAGGGGCAACCAAAGCTGAACTGAATTAGGGACAACTTTCACTATAGCTAAGAGAAACCTCCCTGCTTGTCCCTCTAGCAATGCTTCAAGAAGGGACAGCCAGCTTCTCTCTCCCCCATAAAAGAATATAAACCATTTACTCTTACCATTTGCCCAGTAGTCACTTTCTTGCTTCCTTTTGGCCTTCCTCGTGGTTTCTTTGCTGGCAATGGTCCCACAGCCTCCTCCTGGGATAAAAGGAGAAAATAATTTCAGCA
>NW_010110522.1:22905-52569 GCF_000699245.1 Pterocles gutturalis
AACTTACAGCTTCTCATTCTAATGTGTCTTAGACTGTCTTACACCAACAATAGCACCCAGACAACTAAATACAACTAAATGCTTTTCCAGCTGTGAAGTCCATTAGAAGATGGCCAGCAATGCCTCTGCTCCTTCATCTCTTGTGCTGGGGAAATTAATAAGTTCCCAGGACTCTGACCATAGTGCCTGGAACAGGGAGAGAAAAGGCCACAGCCTTCTCCACTCTAACTACTGCTGCAGAAACAGAGGGTGATGACACCTGAAGGTCTCCAGACTGGAGCAGAGATCTGGCTAGCTCCTCTCATGTCATTTCCTGGCCTGAACAGTCATGGCCTGCCACATGAGAGGCACCTCTGAAGCCAGTGGCTGAGGTGCCCCAGAATGCAGATGCTGCTGCTTTCCTGAACAGCAATACTGTTTACCAGAGAACACCTCAGCTTCCCTTGCTCTTTGTCAGTGAGCCACTTCCCAGGGCTGCCTGCAAATCCTGTCAGGCTAATGCCACAGCATCCTCAGGCAGCCTCTTAGGATGCTGTGCCCTCACCTGGGGCTGCTTCTTTGGTCTTCCCCTCTTCCTCTTCAGGCCCTCAGTCAGCATAGATGAGCCGGGAGTCACTGGCCTCTCGTTGCTCATGTTGACAATTTCCACAGTTTCCAGATGACAATCCAACAGGTTATTTGTCCATGGACTAGGAAAGAAAACTTGTCTCCTCGTTCTTTCCCAATCTTGTTAGGGATTCTCCTCTACCTGCAAGGCTGAAATGGTGAGAAAGGATCAGGTATGACAGCTTGCTATTGTTTTTACCAGCTGGAAGACCCTGAGACACAGCTAGAAGCACAACCATGCTTTATAAACATTAGTGAACCATTCTCTTACGTGGCCCATTCCTCAGCTTTCTGAGGCTTTTGGCCAGAGGAGCTGGTTGCCCCAGGCGGCAGAGTGTGTTGGTACTGTATCTACCTTTCCGCCTTTGTTGGCCAGTTTCATCCCAGCTGACAAAGATGATGTCTTCAGGTCTGTGAACTCCCCTCTTTGTAGGCTTCCTGTGCCAGGGGAGGAAAGAGGTGGGATCCAAAGTGGTGGTGGTGAGTTATAAACCCCCCAGTCAGGGGTAAAACTGCAGTTGGAGCTCCTACATCACCAGGTACCAAAGCTCATCCTGAGACCCAAACCTACAGCAAAGAGAGCCTTATATTGGGATGCTTGAGAGGGCAAGTACCAGGGTACAAACTCTTCAAGAAGTGAATTTGTCACTGGAGCTGTCCCTCCAGAGTTTGTTTCTGGTCATTGACTGAACAAGCGCTGTCTGGAGAGATGGCCCGACCCCATTTTAGAGCACTCGGCCTCTGGTCTTGCACGAGGCTTGCTATTTCCTACAGGGCAAAAGAAGTTTCCCAGAGCTCGGTTTTGCTTGGATCCTGAGCACTGGTTTGGTCCACTGCAAGCTTTGTATCAGCAGATTGCCCGTCAACCTGCCCTCTGTCCCCAAGCTCTCAGTGCCTGCTGTGGTTGGAATGAGCCCTCATCTGACTTGTTTGCTCTAAGAAATAACCAAGACCATGAGCTGTTAAGGGTACATAGGAAACCAATGACTTTCCTTGCTTCTGCTTGAGGTTTCTCCTCTGGTGTTGCTGCCAGAGAAGGTGGTGGTCTGACTGTGAGCCTCTACGCCCTCACATCCCAAAGCAGGAAGAGGAGAGAAGAGCCCTTGACCAGAAGCTCAGCTGGGACCTGAGTCCCAGGCACATTAAGAGAGGTGGGGTCATTGATCTGGCTTGCATGAGAGATAAACCCTAGCCACGGATCTGAGTTCAGCTCCCAGTTTGCTGATCTGCTTGGAAAAGGCAGTTGCAGCCTCCACCAGACCTCGGCCCTCCTTTCCTTCTTGCACATAAGGAGGGAGGGCTGAAGAAGATGCAAGTGGCTGAGGGGACTGAACCTGGCTGGACAGAGACCAGCAGTGCTGGCTGAAGCCTCTTTTGTCAGTAATTCTTACCACAAAATAGCCAATAGCGCAGTTGGGAAAGCAGCACCATTGCTTGCTTAGGAAAGCAGGAGTATATAGATGAAGAAAGCATTTCTCCCTTCTGTGCAAAGCCATTGCCTTCCCCTTCTCATCTCCTTGCAGGTGTCATCTGCCTTGCCTATAGAAGCTCTTCTACCTCCACCTGAGAAAAGTTTTTTGCAGCTCTTTGCTCTGCCTGTTTTGTTTCTCCTTTCTCACTTGTTAAATGAAGGGTAACAACAATGTGCTTAAACGGTTCTTTGTCCCATTGGCCTCGCGTGCTGCTGGCTCCCCAAGTCCCTCGGCAGGCTCCACCTGAGGCCACAAAGGCAGCAAGTATTTGCAAGTAAGAGCACAGCTGCAATGCACAGAAGAGTGTGACTGTTTTCCTCAAAATAATGCTGGAGGCAAGAAGCTGGGTTCAGTTCCAGTTCATGCATGATCAACCCTACCTAGTGAACTCCCTGGATGCCACTTTGTGCACACTGTTGGGAACCAGCTCACAGGTGCTTCTGCATGCTCAGCTTTTCTATCAAAACCTCTGATCGCCTCAGAGGGGGATGGAAAGACTGCAGCTCAGGTCTCCGAGTTCAGACTGCATCTGGAGGGCAGACAGGGAAAAAAAAAAAAGTTTCTTTGTACTTGCAAGCCACACACAGTTGCCACCAAGTCCCTGAGAGACAAGCATGAAACGCTTTTGCAGTCTCTTTCAGAGAAGAGCTGTGCTTTTGGAAACCGTTACCAGAGCTTTGTAGTTTGATCAGATGTTCAAGTTCCGAAGATGAGAGGGCCTTAACTGAAGATGACAACAAATATTCTGCCCTCTGGACCAGCTACTGTTCACTGCATCTGCATTGACTAGTCAGAACTGGGGTTCAAATGGCCTTGTGCTGGTCCTGGCATTTGGGGCTGGCTGAGGCAGGAGGGAGTCACTGAGATACATGGATGCTGGATGCCTTAGGAGCAGAGAAGCCTTAGTGCCTCTTCCCAAAGGCAAGTCTAAGCTCACCCTGGCTCGTGCTGCACACATCTGCCGCTGGATCAGCCCAGAGGGCTGCAAAGGTGGCTCGAAGCCTCCTGAGCCGGAGCCTCCCCTCAGCTGCCTGTGGAAAGGGAACAGACAATGTCACAGGAATGGACAAGTGTGAAAGTGCTGTCCGAGCCAGTCCCTGGGAAGAGATTAAGGCTGCTTTGACAACATGGCTTCTGCCTACGGGTCACAGTAATTTGGAAGCCTTGGTTCAGCATCTCTTGAAATTCAGGTTCTAATACTAATATGTGGAAAAGAGTTACGGAGGAAATATAAACATGTTCTTAAAAAGTATCATATGTGCATGGTTTTCCCTTTTTTCCCATGGTAATGCTGAAGTGTAAGGAACAAGATGAATGATGGGGTACAGCAGAAACAACAGGTGTAATTATATCTGGGTGAGGCTGTGCTGAGAGGAGGGCAGAGTTAAGTATTTGTATTTGATTTTTCAATCTCAGATTGGTCACCTCAGGCTGGACAGGCAGCATCTGAAAACATCACTGGTAGATGCAGCAAGAAGACTGCAGCTTTCACTCCATATTCTAACAAAATGTACACAGTCGTGACAGACACTGAAGCCATCGCTCTTATGACACAACCTCTCTCATGAGTTCACTGTAACTGAAACTCGCATTAAATCCAAATTTTCCATGTCCTTATTCAAGTGGGAGCAACCAGAGTGTACAGAATTCATTTTCCACGGATGCAAAGAAAGTTAGTTTTGCACAATGGTTGTTTTCTGAATCTTGATAGACTGATAAACTCTACAATGTCTTTCACATATCTGGCAAGCTTTCTACAGACAGGACTGCAGAAAAACGTACAGAGACTGCCAGGAGATAGCAGCGTCTTTGTACATCTCTCTTCTACCTTCCCAACCCCCACTGAAAGCACACGCTTCTTGAAGCCTGGTGTGAAAAGAAAAGAAAACACCAGCAAAGCTATACAAGCACCAGTCTTTAGGGCTTTTCTAAGCTTTACATGACTCAGTGTAAGACACATACAAAGCAGAAGCACCCACTGCAATTCTCCTTCAAATTTCTCGACAATAGCTTTTCATTTATATATATAAAAACCCAAACCAATGACGACTCCCACTGAATTCCAAAAAAGAACCATGCTTTCCAGGGTCACTGCACTCCCTGCTGGGCGAGGAGCCAGTAGGGCTGAATTCCGGTCCTATATGCTGTCCACAAGTGCACAAGGTCTAAAAAAACCTACCCAAATAGTGGTGGGCCTTAGATCACCTTTATGTCAGCCATATACACAGCTTTGCAAACAATGCAGATACATTAATGTATGTTTTTTGGCAGTATTCAGACCTCTGTGTTGCAGAGACATCACCTAAAATAAAGCGCCTCATGTCCCGAAAGCACTCCCAGGGACCTGGCAGAGGACAAGGGATTCTCACGGTCTAACACTTTGCAGCTGATTTAGGTGCCAATATAAAGCCAGTTTTTTTCTACCATATCAAATTCTCAGAAGAGGAGAGCTCCTTCTGGGGGCAAAGTAGTTGTATAGCCTAACACAGGGCACTGAATAGTGTTCTTGAGGGACTCTGTCCTCTCCACAGACTCTGGAGGAAACCTTGGGGATGAGCCTCCTGACTCAGGCAAATTAAATGGCAGAACCCCTTCCTCTTTCCTCAGGGAGGTTACATTGTAGGCTATGTCCTTGGGAGAAATATACAATGTGGCACAGGGATGCTTGAGATATCCTACCAAACCCCCCAAACCCTGTGCATGATTCACAGCAACTGCTGCCAGAAAATGATTGTCTAGCTGCAGTGCCCACGTACGGGATACAAAGCTCACAAAGCCTTTTTCAAAGCATAATAGGAGTGTGATTATAAGAGACCCTTCATTATAGCCTTAACTCTGCCGCTGTCTCTATAATAACAGGAAAAAATATCCACTAAGCACAACTCCCACTTAGCAGCGCAGCGCCATTGTTCTGCCGTCACGTGTGACAAGGCAAACCCGGGGTAACTGCACTGACATGAACGTGGCCGCTCCTCAGACCCTCTGGCAAAAGAGAGAGGGAAGAATTTGTCCCAAGTGCTGCATCAAGCAGAGAAGGATAAAAGACTCTGTTAGTCAAGACATCTAAAGAAGGGGACTAAGAAGGCTGGGCAGAGAGAAATCTTTCATTCCAATAACCATAGCAATAACGATCTGCACTCGCATTATGAGAAATTAATTTCACCTTCCGAGAAATCAAATGCTCACGTCTTTTCAGATCTCACAGCAGATCAAGAAATACCACAGGTTGTCACAGCTCCACATGGACTGTGCTACCAGAAAAGCAGAACAGCCAGGTGTTGGAATCTCAGCCCTGGGGAAGAGCAGTGGTAGTGACGCTCTAGCAAATGAGCCTTTTCTGTGAAATGAGGAACTTACGGGCTACTATATCAAGCTTGTGGCAACAGCAGGTAACTGCCAGTCTCATAAATCACATCTCAAGAACATAACGTCTCTGGGTGGTTTCCCTAACTCCTTTGAGTGGCTAAGTCTAAGCCTTCTTTGGTCTCATGCCTAAAAGGCTCCTAGTTCCTTGCCTGTTGTTTTCAATGGACAATTTAGTGTCATTTGTTCTTGCATCAACAGAGTCCTTCAGCAGCAATATTTCTCTCTTCTCCATTTTTAAACCCACTCCACCAGATACGCACACTAACCTGGTCTCCCCCATCTTGTCTGGCTGAACAAGCCAGTGTGTTCCAGTTGCTTTGGATGTGACACGGTATCTCCTCATCATTTTGGTTGTCATTTACACCCTTTGCAATCTGAG
This sequence comes from Pterocles gutturalis, assembly GCF_000699245.1. Taxonomy (NCBI): domain Eukaryota; kingdom Metazoa; phylum Chordata; class Aves; order Pterocliformes; family Pteroclidae; genus Pterocles; species Pterocles gutturalis. Next base: position 28,729 of record NW_010110522.1, read on the forward strand.
CTCAACACCTTCGAACACAATAAGGATTCTTACTCTCAGAACTATTTGCAGTGTGGACAGCTTGACTCTTAACCTCACGCTCCTCTGGGGAGCATGGGCTAAGCAACAGTTCAGTGGGAAAAATTCAGTTCCTGTGTCCCATTACTGGTATGAGCTTCCAAACTGATTCAACCAGCAAGTTATTCCACCAGCTCCAGCATATCCTGACTGATAAAATATCCAGTCCAGAAGACAGAAACTATTTAAGCTTACAGAGGACAAAAAAACCCCAGAAAACAAAAAACAACCCCAAAACCCCAAACAAACAAAAAAACAGGAACTGTACAGGCTTCACATCAGTGCCAGGGACCAGGTCACGGCCTGAACGGGAACTTCTGTAGTTTTATCTAGAGTTACATTTCTGACTTTGTTATAGATTTCTCTGTGTAACCTTAATGAAAGTGCCTTCATGTGTTTCAGTTCCCCATCCACAAAATGGTGCATAGTTGAGCTGTGCTGGTGATGGGCTTGAGGGAAAGAAGCCAAGTGAGGCAGAAAGAGGCCATCCTGTCTGTGCCTGCTCTCCTGAGACAGCCAGCAAGGCAGGCAGGTGCTACCAGCTGGGACAGGAGCTTATGGACTCAAGACCTATCTGTGAGGAAACAGCCAGTGCCAGAAGCCTTTTTTACATTAGAGACCTGCACAGCTACCTGGGAAAAGGGTTGTTGATTACTGAGTTTCAAACAACGATGTGAACATGAACAGTCTCCGTTTCCTGTTGCCCAGATCCTGAGCACCCAGCTTCGGAACAACAGCAGTACACGGTGAGAGCGCTTTCTTGAACGAACCTACACTTGATGCAGTGCCTGCCAATTTATTTCTGTCCACGTACCTGAGCCAGTTACCACTCTGAGAGGCACCTTGCTCATCCTAATCCATACCACAACTAATCACAGCAGTACCACCATGGCTCTGCTGTAGCTAGTCTAAAATATTCCCATTCCTGCCTCAGAAAAGCAAGGCTTTGCACTTGCCTGTGGAATGAGCCAGGCCATGCGTGGAGTCCTGCGGGCACTGAGGCCCTATTCATGGCTGTACGCGTAGGACTTTCCTTGAAGGTTGCCACATCGTTCCACAGCGAAGAGCTCAACCTCAGTCCTACCTCAGCACCATCAGCCCCAGGCTTCTCATGGTCAGAGCAGGCAAAGCAAGGAAGCAAGCAATCATCCCAGGGAGATGTGGAAAAGCACTGCTGGATATCAACACCAGAGAGGAAGAGGATCTGGAATCTGTCCCTGATTCTAATCCTGGGCAAGCCATGTTATCCTTCTGTGCTTCACATTTTCTGTCTATAAAACTAGGAAATTACACTGGAAGTATTAACACTTGCCCTCACCCTGGGGTGGGGAGACTGAGGATTGAGTCATTCCCATTTGCAGAGTAACACTAAGAACCCCCAGCAGAAGAGAACAGAACAAGGTGTTATTAGCAGACTGCACCAGCAGCATCCCCCATGTCGACGTGTTTGGGAGCACAAAGGAGAGGCTGTCGCAACTGAAGAAACACAGCCCAGGATTAGCCACATCCTGCTGAGCAGCAAAACACACTCTCACCCTCTCCCCCCAGGAAGCTGAAGGCTCGGGGGACCAATTTAGCCCAAAGCTGTATGCTGGAGTTCCCAGCCCTGGGAACCTGGCACAGAGCAGCATGAGCGTGAGTTGGGGTTCCCCAGAGCTGCAGCACGTTGCTGAACTGCACAGCCCTTCCCACCCACTCCCAGACCAAAGCAGGTAGGGGACACAGGGCCCAGCTCACTGTCTCTATCCAAGGAATCTCACACACCGAATGCAGGAGGCCAAAACTTGAGGCCACTGCCTGAGGTCTTAGACACCCTTCCTACACTTCTGCCAAAGGTATCAAGCCAGATCAGTGACACTTAATGCCTCTGTGTGGACTGTAGGACCCCGAGCATTACATGTTAAGAGCCTGTGGGAATTTGCCCAAAGACCCAAATGTTTGCCGAAGGGCTCTTTCTTCTCTTGAAGTCTCTGTCCAGGCACTTTCACCAACAAGCAAGCTCCCCAAGCACTACAGAGTTAAATCAGAGGAGAAAACACAACAGTATTTACAGGGAAATAAAAGGCTAAGGAGAAACCTGCGGTTACTACAACAAAATTAAAAATCACAGTCCTCTCTCATCTCAGATAGCATCAAGCCTCGCTCCTCTGCAGAATTACTGTCTTGTTCAGCCCAACTACTGACATCTGCAAAACACCGTCCACTTGTGCAGAACCAGGAAACGGCCCTCTGTGTTTCCTGATGAGGACGGGAGTTTTGGCACCTGGCACAGGGACACAGGAGGCAGCAAGATTTGTGCTTTAACCTGCTTCCAAACAGTCTCTCTGAATTACTGAGATGCAATCTATTAATCCCAGTGCCTTAACAAACCCCAGCGTCTTGCAGATGAGCTCAGCACACGCATTTCAAATGCAGGCTTGCTAACGCGGTAAGAAAGGAACAAGGTTACCTGTTGAGAAGTTGGGCAGCGCCACTTGACCCGGCCCCAGCAGACCTAGCGATGAAGGCAGGAGAGAAAGACAGAGGTACCCAGCAGCGGACACCCCTTCTGCACAGGAGAGGAGCAGCTAGCCGAGGTCTCTGCACACATTCATTTCAGGAGTCTTACAACGAGCTGAACGCTATTTATTGCGCTCCCAGTTAGTGATATGGAAAGCAGCATGAGCGCTGCCAGCGATCTCCTTCTGATGGCAGTCCTGAGTACTGACAGCAAGTGAAACCAAGTTCACTTCAACCTGCCTGGAATCTCACACTAAACTGGCAACAACCAAAAATAAAAATCCCCAACCAGACCACTTAGACCAGGCAGCTTGTACCACTGCCCTGCTTACTAAAAATAAGGCCAGTTTCCAGATGTGAAATGAATGATCCGAATAAAGGGGACAGAACGTTTCACGGACTTCCCTCTTTACAAATACTAGAAATAATCACGCTGACCCTGTTTTATGAAAGAAAAAGCCAAACAAAACAAAAAAATCCCAAACGGGTAGCCCCAGGAGGGCTTGCGATGACAAAGTTGTTATTAATCTGAGTGCAAAATGCGCTCGGGGCATTCACTATAAGCCACGAAAAAAAATAGGAAGCTGGCTTCAGTTGAGCATAAACTTATTTAGAAAGGAGATGTTGCATGGCTCTAAGTTAGGTATTCTATATTAATTACGCAAACAACCATTAGAGCTGGCAAAAGTCCCCACAAGTATCTTGCAAAGGAGAATGCAGACTTTTCCTATTACTGACCTGGTATAGTTAAGACATATATTGAGGTTTTTGGCAGATCACCATTAGCAAAACCAGACAAGTAAAATATCTCAATCTGTACCTGTATAAAAACCATTACAGCATTTTAGAGACAAAGTCTGAGACTCTTCTTTATGTCAAGTAGTAAATTGCTTACAGTGACAGTGCAATTGAATAAACTGAAGGCTAATTTTTTTTTCTCAGAGCTGGCCATATAAAAGAATTACAATGACTTGAGTTCCTCAGTAATCCTCCTTCATACACACTACTGTATCATGGGGAAATACACAGTCTTTTTTCATTTTTTTAAATGAAAAATATTTTAATAATATTTTTTAAATATCACTTGAGACAAAGTTGTATGCATGCTGTACAACCGTAGTGTAATCATAATGACTAGGTCAGAACCTGAACTGTTACGCTTTGTATGAAATGAAGAAATCTGCATTTCAAATAAATATTTCCTGGCAAGGATGTATTGAACTTGATTCTACAGCACTAAACCAGAGATGGCTGACTGTCCACAAGTGCTAAAGTTCATTATTAATATTGTAGAAATTAAACTTCTCCTTAGGAAATGTCAGATATAAAATTGGGACATGGAGTCCTGTTTAATCCTTATTGGGCATATATTGGAGGACAGCATCTTTAATTTCACATCCACACGTGATCGTTTCATTAGCATTTAAGGCCAAGAGAAGTGATTTGATCATTCTGTACATAAATGACCGTCATTTCATCGTTATCCTTGGTCTGAGCCCAAAACTTTTAAACATGACTGAAGCATCGGTCCCAAAAAATCAGGTGTTCCTGATTTAAAGACACCACGGGATGGACAATGTACCACTACCCTTGGACATGTGTTCCAGCAGTTAATCCCCTTTAAAAAGGGTGTCTAATGTAAAATTTGATTTGTGTGCTTTCAGATTGCAGGTGCTGGTTCTTATCGTACTTTTCTCAGATAAGCACCCAGCCTACCTATTCCCTACCTCCCCTGCTCAGCAATACTTCTACACTGTTATCAAGTCCACTCACACTATTCTTCTAAAAAATTAAATAGACTGAGCTCCTTAAGTCTCACACTGTAAAGCTTTAAAAAAAATTGTGCCCCTCTCCTCATCTTCAAACATTAATACCTTTTAAGAAGAGGGGCACCAAAGCAGCATGCCCTACTTCAGTAGCTGCCTTGACCCCCATTAAACCAGAGGTAAAATTAATTCCTCTTTTCCACTCCTGTGGTTTAACAGCCAAGGACCATAGGAGCCCTTTAAGAACGCAAAATGATTTTTTTGTGCAGCGTTCCCATTCATTTCACAAGCTGTCCCTTCCATCCAGTAAACATAACTGTTTCTTTTGACCCTTTGGCCAGTTCTTTGCTGCTCTCTGCAACCCTTTTTCAGAAGGCAAAATTATCTGTTCACCCCCAGACTTTACAATGGTGGTCCTACTGCATGGTTTAACTGCCTTACAAATATGAATTACCAATGTGTCCATTGTCACTCTGTGGTGTGACAGTAGTTGCGTATTTTGCAAGGAAGGGAATTACAATCAGTATCTTAGATATCAATATCTAGGTAAGATGTTGCTAGCAGAACAGTTTTACCACTGTTTCAATCCAGCTAGGTACACAAGGGTACCATGAAAGCGCCCTTGCGGCAGACTGGCAGATCTGGTCCCTGCTCCCTCCACACCTGCATTCAGATCCCAGGATTTCTTCCCCTGGATGGCCTCAATGCCAAAGGCAAGCTCTGAAACACAAAGATTTGAGATGCCTGTTTTCAGTGTACATCAAACCATCAGAGTGCTGTGCTAAACAGAGACCTGCATCCTGGTTGTCGGGTGCAGAACAGGACTGCCTCAACATTGTCTGTCCTGCTTGTGTCCCCAGAGCACCTCGGAGAAGGTGCTATGGAGAAGAGTAACTTCTGTCCAAAGGCTGAAGCCTGTTCACAACTGCACCCTCTGATGAAATGTCTCTTTTGGAGGTCCCATGAAGGAGAAACAAGCATGAGCTGGACCAATCAGCAGAAAAACATCAGCAGCCAGATCCAGAAGACAGGAGTCCTTCAAATTACCTCTCTGTAGATGTAAATAAATAAATAAATAAAATCAGCAAGGTTTCCACTCTTGAGTGACTTGCTAAGATATTTATGTCCTGAGAGGGTTTTGCATGTCTGAAGAAAGACTTGCCCTACACAAGGGCTAGCTTGTGCCTGCAAGATAGTTACTTGTTTCCTTTAGGAAACATCCAGATTTTACCACAATGCAGTGCAAGTCTCTGCCTGCATTCCTACTCCTTATCTTCACTCTTCCAGAAACCAGACTGGTCACTGTGGCATAGTGCGATACACGAAGGCTAACACCAGCTGTAGATTCATTTGTGAATAATCCCTTTCTGCTAGACAGGTGTATATAAAGAGCTTCATTCACTGCTAGCCTGATCTTGTCAGAACCTCTCATGTGCACAAACCTGTATCTCGTAAGTGTAATGAAAGCTTGTTTCACTGTAATTGTTCCATACGTGCTTATTATTCAGGCTGTATTAATGAATATTTTAACTGGAGATTAGGCTGAGGTGTGATTTCCACAAGATAAGAAACAGATTTTCCATGCTCTATTTTATCATTGTAATGGAAGTGTGTCCCATAATATTATAATTCTTAATTCTTTTGTATTATACTCAACAGTAATTCAAACTCTCTGGATGATGGCAGGGTAGGGTTACAAAATCTCACTTTGAGAAAGTTGTGAATGTGCTGGAAGGCCTCCAAAAATCAGAGGCTTAGAAAACATGGCTTGTGAGGAAAAATTGAGGAACTGGGTTGTTAAACCTAGAGATAGGAGAACAGAAGGGATATGATAATGGGTTTCAAATACAGAATAGTGGAAAATAATAACATGTGGGTAGGACAAAAAGTCATCTGAAATGCAGAAGGGCAAGTTAGGTTGAACACTGAGGAAAGTCTAACGACTTTATGGTCAGCACAGCAAAGCACTGGAATAAGCTATGAGTTTGTTGAGCCTCTGCCCATGGAGAAGCTAAAAATGGGTCCTACACATACTGGGATTGGCATGGATGGCAACAAGGCTCCCCCTACAAATAAAGTGTGTTTGGCAACTTCTCAGGCTGTCTCCCAACTCTTTCCTATGACATGAAGCTTCTAATAAGGCTGCAGTTAAGTACGTTCAAGCTGCATCTATCAAAAGGCCAGAACAGCTGATTCACAGGGACTAGAATTAATTTCTACTTGTTCTCCATGGCTGCAAAATCTCCTGAACTGGGTGGGTATCACTTTAGTGTCTTTGGAACCCAGCTGATCCTACAGCTACAAAGCTTGTGATTCACATGGGGGAAGCTAAAGGATATTTCACTATTTCAGGTCCAAAATGCTGCCAATTAGTTACCAGAGGTGGTAGAATTTGTCTCTTGCACTGGGAAGGACAAATCCTGGTAAAGCAACACCATAAACACTATGGGCTGGTAAGAAAGTTGACCCCTTTTCTATCTTTATAGCAAGAGACAGTTGCTACTGTTCCTGACAACGTGCAGACAAAGAAGGTGGGACAACTGCGAATGAGAAGTGAAGGGGGAACAGCTTTGCTGCAGGCAAGAAAGGTGCAGCTAGAATTAGAAAGAGCTCACACCTTGCTCGATAAAGCCATGTGGATACATTGTGAACGATGGCCTGGAGGTGGCCTTGAAGGACCTCTGTAACACAAAATGAACCTTCCCCCAGCAGATAGCTGAGTATGAATGAGGACTAGATCCCAATGGGAAACTAAAGGCTGGATAATTCTCCTCTGTGACCAGAAGCAGCCAAGAGCATTGGCAGAAGGATCCACGGCAAGCAGTCCACATCAGAGGACAACTCCCTAAGATGAAGAGCAGGAAGCCTGAGGCTGGGGAGCACAGGCTGGCAGGTGTAGCAAGCAGGGTCCCAAATACTGAGGGGTAGGTGTGCCTATGGAGGAAGATGTCTGTTTCTGTAGGAGACAGCTCAGGCCCACAATTCTTCCATAGGTTGCCACCCAAAGGAGCAGCACAGCAGCACCTCATAAAGGGGGAGTCTTTATAGGCAAGGCTCCTCATGAAGTGATACTTACAGCTACCCAAAGCTGCTTTGCTGGCAAGAGGATTTTACTAGCATCCCAGTGTCTGGAAAATTACAGGGCACAGTATATTATCTATATGTGCTCTGTTCTTATCCTTTTATTTCACTGTCCCTTGAGGAAAGACATGATGTTAACACACGACTGGAAAATAATACATTTTGCCTCACCTTTGTCAAAAGGATATCAGGAGAGAGAAGGGAAAGAAAAAGAACATATAAGTAAGATAAGTGCCTGAGGTGTTGCTCCTGCTTCTTTACCAGGCACAGCCCAAATCCTGGGGAGAAATCAGGACTTCAAAGAGATGCTCTTTTAAACCTACCGTGAAAAGGATAACATTTTCTGTGTCACCACACAGTGGCACTCTCCCCACGCATTTCCCAGAGGTAAATCTGCAGCGTTTTTTCCCCGATTACCAAGAAACCTATCAGCATAAATACCAGTGATCAGACAGCATTTTCAGACACCACCAGTAGCTGAAACACATGCAACTTTGACCGAGCAGGGATGGTCAAACACCTGCTTTGACGACACAAGTATTAGCCGATTACAAGTTGTTAGAAAAAAACACTAAGAAAATATGATTTAAAAATTGCTGATGGATTTATTCTCCTAGGATCTTCCCCCCATCTTCTCTGCATGCTTCACTCCCTTGCACTTCAACATTCTGGCTTCACCATTTTGAGATCTCAGGTACTTCATACCACTTCTGTCTTCCATAATACCGGCAGCACCACTCTAAACTCTAGCAAATCATTTTTTCTCCAGAGGAAAAGCCCCAAGGACTCCCAAGCAAATCCACATCCACCAAAACACCTCTCTTCTAGACACACTTCACATGTGGATTTTTTCAAGATGAGAACAATGGTATGTTGACAGGACTGTGGCAGAGAAGCAGGACTAGGTGAGGGGAAGTGATGGAAAACTAGGGATGAGCTGGAAAAGAGCCATTCACAAAGGCTGTCCTGAGACGTGTTGATTTTTCTCCTTAAGTGCTAAACGCTCATGGATGAACACAAGCCTTAATCTTTTTGACCTAAACATTACACATACCTTGCACAGCCACAACGTATCAGAGCTGATGTCTGTAATGATGCACCTAAACGAGAAGAAGCCTACATGATGTGAGAAGTCTTGCTCAGCCCTCCTACCTGACCTTTAGATGGGACCATGTGCTATTGCAGGTGGGAGCTGGCCTGCTGGTGATAAAATACCTGTCCATTCCAATGCTCTCCTCCAAGTTCTTTAAGCCATAGATTGATTGTTTGGGATTTGCAGATAGCAGCTCAGGTGTATTTAGCCTCCAGTAAGACAGACTACAGCAGAATACGCAGGTGCTCTGAAATACCCTTTGAGCCCTGCCCCTTCCACCCTCCACCTTCACACTTTCCCACTTACCCAGCTCTTATGAAAGGTATTGTGCTGTGGTGACAGAGATGACAAAGGTGAGTCTATAAATAATGGTGAAAACATGGCAATAAAGCATGCAATACCTTCAACGTACAAGGGGAAGAGGGGTCTCCAGAAAGGCTCCTATCAATTTCCTGCTATTTCTGATCAGTCTCCACCTAGCTGCCAGCTCAGACGAGCTAGGCTAGCTGCCAGTTACCCAAGCAGAAGAATCCCAGATGCCTACAGAGATCAAAAGGATTATCACACATGTATGGCATAACTGTCAGTGACAGCGATTCATATGGGCAAGAAAATTCCCTCCACAGCCAAATCTGTATTTGGAGGCTGGGCCAGAACAGTGAATCCATCAGTTATCACGCAGGATTTTACCTAGGGGGGCTTTGTCTTCCCTTTTCAGGAAAGAAACTCAGGAGAGCAGTATTCCTCAGGAGAGGCAATTCCATTGTACAGGAGAAAAAACACCCTAGAACACAGGGGTAAGACCATCCATGATGGTTCAGGTCAAGCTTTTCTTTGGAAAATCCTTCTTGCACAGGGGAAGACAGTCAGTCCCTATCCATGCTATACTTCTCAGTCATGTCTCCTCCGAGCTGAAGACAACTCAGTCCTATACAGAAGCCATTCTTGGTATTTTCCCATGTCTAGTATACTCCTCGAGGATGAAGAAAACAGAACCACGTGTTGTATTTAAGATGAAAGCACACCAGGCTTTTTTGAATTAAAAAAAACCCAAACAAACAAACCAAAAACCTCAAAACAACACTAAAACCAAAACCAAACACACACACACCACCTAGAATAGTGCAATAATGTTTTTTTTCTGGTTTGTTCTTTATTCTTGTCTTAGCAGAAAGACAAATGAAATCCTAGAAGTTAAGTGTGACCTGATGTTTTCATGGAACAATTTATATAACACCAAGATCGTGCTTCAGAGTGGTGTGGTCCACTCAAAGCCCATGATTTTATATGCACAGCAAGCAGTTTTGCTCTGCATGCTTCGTTTCACGTTTATTCACATGAAATCTCATCTACCACTTTACTGACCAGCCATTCAGTCTCACAGGGTTTTTCAACAATGCTTCACTGTTGACCATAGTCTTTGCCATCTTGAACAACTTAATTTTATCAGCAAAGCTTTAAGTCTTGCTGTTCTCCCTGTTTTCAGTGGTCTTTCCTGAATATGTTCAACATTCAGATCCTAGAATGACCTGTGAAACTCCCCTGGCAACATCCTTCCATTGGGATAACTTTTCTCCCATTTTCTCCTACCCTGTTTCATATTTCTTTGACAATTATTTATACATCTCAGGACCTTCTCTTTTAGGCAATGCCTGCTCAGGTTCCCAGTAAGGTATTTTGCAAAAGAACTTTGCCAAAAGTCTTATAGAAATCTAGTACCAGCTGTTTCACTCATATATACATAATTTTCAAAGAACTCCAAGAGGCTTGCAAGACAAACCTCTTGCCTTTACAGAAATCACATTGACTTTTCCAAAACTGGTTGTGCTTATCTCATTGTCAAATATATTTTTTTCCTATTACACCTTTCACTAGTTTAGGTACTACAGATGCCAGGTTTACGAGCCTTTAGTTTTCTGGATCCTCCCAAAACCTTTTTTTAAAGATTGATGTTACATTTACCCACTCTTCATGCTTCAGGTGCCAAAAAATTTTGAAGAGAAATGTTACACACTGCCTTTGGCAATACAGCTATTTCATCCTTGAGTTCCTCAGACCTCAGGTGAAACCTTCCAGTCCCAGCAATTTGTTAGCATTCGAGGCTGCTCAAATGTTGGATTCTGCATCCAAATCACAAAACCTGTTTTGCCAAGATTTTATGTTCTGTGACAGAGTCGGGGGAGCAAGAAGGTGCTATCAACACCCTCACCAAGCAGTCAGGTGAAGACTTCAGAATGAAAGGAGGTCAAGTGAGAGCTGGGTATGAAGCCCTATACACACCCTCCTACACAAACCCCTCTCACATCCCGTAGTAGCTGGGTGGACCTCATTACAAATGTGTCAATGATCACTGTACTTGAGAACTAAGAGGGACACTAAATGACATTTCTCCAGCACCAATCCATACCGAGGCCTCATGCTACCACCACTGCAGAGCATTAGCTTCCACATACTTATGAGTCACACTTTTGCGGATATGTTTTCAAGTAGTTTAATTGTCCATCCATTTGGCCAAATGGAGCCCTTTACGAAGTGGGCTGTTATCTTGGAACAGATGTGTATCATTCAGGTTAACCCTTCTAGACTGATCAAAATTGTCAGGCAGCAGAGCCCTGGTGTGGTCTTCCCCAACTGCCACAATGAGGTGCTAAGACAAATGGACAATGGGAGCACATTTCAAAAAAGAAAAGCGCTTACAGACAGAGCTTACTTGTCTTCCTTATCCCTCCATCACTCTCAGGCATAGACACTATCAGCACAGCTAGCACCACAGTTAAATGGTACAGGATAGCTAGTTGCCTTTACACAAACATTTCATAAACAGGATGTGAAAGAAGGTGAAAAATAAATAGTCTCACTGTACTGCACTCACTCCTGTAAGTGGGATTTCCTGCTGGTGGACCAACAACAGAACAGCTGGCACCCCCCGCTCCACCGATCCCCTGGGATCACACAGCTGCTGGAGGCCCAAGTCCATGTTTCACACCCCAGGAGTTCCAGGATGAGTCTCCTGGGTTGCGGGGAACAAGAAGCTGGGGGAAGACATGCACCAACTGCAGGGCATCTGCAAAGGGATGAACAACAGGCATCAACTCACACCTCAAACCAGCTGTTGCTTTATGCTTGTACTCATGAGTGCTGCAGATTTGGGTGCCAAAAGACGGCTGCAATTAGAATATTTACAGCTTGACTGAAACCCAGTAAAACCTCCAGATTGCATGAGAGGTTTTTTCATCTCAGATCGTAGGCTAGAAAACTTCAGCAATGCATCTGAGGGCTCGAAACTGAACAGACTGGAGAAGCTGCAATGTCAGGTAAGACAGTCCAGAGACCTGGGCCCAGGGGTTTACGTTACCACCGGTCCATGACATCCACACAGGCTGCTGGCTCTGCCTAGTCACTGGTCTCCAACGTTTGGTGCCGTGGCACCCCTGAGAGAGGGGGACCTCTCATGCAGCAGCAGGACTCTGCATCCAGCTACTCCACTTCCACACCCCTACAAGCTTTCCCCATCCCTATCCCTGGCAGATTTTAGAGACCCTCTTTAAACCTTCCATTCTCTTTTTCACACCAGAGGCTCTGGAAATTCTTCATTCTTCCAAAGGAGTCTGTTTGCCCCATTTCTTTTCTCTGACACACACGCTTCACATGCACCCCCTTATTCCTTTGTCTAACCACACCTTGTTCTCTCCATGTTTCTTTAGGAGGGCTTTCATTTTCTCTCTTACCAAGGATTTTGTATGCCCTGCACTTCGTTTTTTTTTTTTCCCCATCTCACTGCCAGGATCACAACTGCTCCCTGTGCTGAGAAGGCTAGGCCTCTTTTCCCTCTTCTGATCTTAAACAAAATAAGTGGCTTTCTATCCAGAAATCAGCCTGAATATCACAGCTGATCAGATGCAGCATCCACTGGTAGCTTATCACAGATAACGCAGAGCCAGGCGTCTTCTTACTCTTTCACCTCGCTTCTTTAATGGCCAGATCAAAAACACTAACAGTGTTACAGAAATGAAAATAAAGTATCTGGGCTCCTCGAGATGTATTCATTAACCGGGTGCTAGGTTTGTCAGGTATTTCAATGGCTTGGGTTTGAGATACAGGCTTTGAATTTTGTTTGATAGCAGTGGTGCCATTTCAATCACGGCAGAATTCAGATTCCACAGATATCAAAAATGTTCATTAAGAAGAAAGGGGAAGGGAACTAAAAGAACAATTCTGCAGAAAAATCAATCTATTTTGAAACATCATCTCAGCCAAAGCAGGAAACGGAGTCCGCAGTCTGTAACCCAGCTTTGAATCCTGCTGTCCCAGGAAGAGAGGCTGAGACACGAAGCACATACATACACACAAGACTGAACTGTCCCAGGAAGAAAGGAAAGGCCGAGGCACGAAGCACATACATACACACAAGACTGAATAAAAGAAACTAGTTTCGCAGACTTTGCTGACTGTTTTGCAGACTGCTTGAAAGTTGAGGAAAGCAGGCAAATGTCCCCGAGTGCAGACTTTGCTGACTGTTTTGCAGTTGAGGAAAGCAGGCAAATGTCCCCGAGAGCAATCTGTTTTTCTTATAATTACCTCCTGTTCCCAGAGAGAGTTTCCTCTGGGTTTATCAGAAAGCTAGCAGCATCTGGCTCTTTGGAATCAAGTTCATCCCTTACTCCTGCGGTATTTACTTGGCTGATCACCACAGCTTTGAAAGCCTGACGCTTAGTATTCTGGAGGCCACCAGGAGACAGGAATGGCTTGCTTAAAGTAACCTAGCCAGAGAGGTGATCAAAACAGGAAGGGGCAGAGCAGACCTGACAGGCAGCAGGCATGCATGTGGGTGCCCATCTAAAATGTCAAACTCTCTTCTAAAGGAAATCAGATGGAGATCAGGCTTGGGATTCATTTGCAGGGGAACAACTGGCACTCCTTCACTGACCCTCCGTTCCCATCCCACGCCTGTGACACGCTATCCTCCTCCTCATCTGTCTCTCATTGCAGATGCAAGGTCTCCTCCCTCCGCACCATACCACGCCATCCCACCTCTCTCACTGCTCCTACCTGTGCCCCTCAGAGCGCCTGGCACAGGCACTCGCTGTGACTCCTCATTACAGCTCAGAATTTTCCATTGCCCTCTGCAGCCCTCATGGTTATTATACTCTCATCACCTGGGCAAGTGAACTCAATCTTCACTTTTCTGATTTTCTATTGTCTGTTTATTAGATGGACCCTTTGTGAACTCAGCAGTTCACACTCTCCTGTGGTGCCAAGTGTAAAATTAATATTGACTAAAAAATCTGGGCACTTCTTTCTGGCCAGAGAGGAGACATTTCGAATTAATAGGAATGTTACAGTGCTTCACACCCACTGTCATCTTTCTGAAACCTCCAGCTCTTGCAGCTTGTTTCTAACTGCAGGCATTAACTCTTAATGGGTCTCGTCTGTTCCAGGTGGGTGGGTGCCTCCCACAGCCAGCCCAGTGCCCACGTCTGCTGGGCGGGCTGAGCATGTCCAGGACATGCCGGGTCCACTTGCAGGCAGCCAGCAGATGTTGACACATCAAACAGCTGCCTGGTTCTTCCAACTCCTTTGCATGGCTGTCAGGCAGACAAAGCCACAGGCTCTTCCTCTTTAAAGATGTCCTGACAACCCCAGGCAGGTGAAGGGTGTTTGGCTGAGAGCTTTCTGGCACCAGAAGGGACACAGCCCAAGCAGTACTTCCTATCACACTGCCAGTGAGCTCTCAGACTGAGCTGGCAGAAATGTCTGAGAGCAAGGAGATCATTCTGTCTCCATGGCCTCAATTCAGCTCTCTGGCTGAGAGGTGACTAGCAGTGACTGAGGGGACAATTACTGCCAACTCCGGTAGCTACTGCTGTGAGGGGGTAAATGGTCTAATGGTTTACAGCTGAGACCACAAACCTTTTTGCTAAATATCACCAAATAGCCCCTAAAGAGGCAGTATTAACTTTTGCTAGCTCAGAAATTCCTGAGAGGAGAAATCCTCCATCAGCTGAGCACAGGCTGTGACTCTTGGTGGGGATATCCATGCCAGGGAGCCCAGTTCCTGGGTCTCTCTCCAGACATTGCTCCGTTTCCACAGAGAAGTGCCAGTATTTTCTAACTGGAATTGCTGACCCAGCACCCCTGCAGAGCTCAGGAGACATGACTGCTTAAATCAGGCATCTCATCGCTCTTGTAACGCTGCCAATGCTGTAAAATGCCACGTCGGGTAGGGCATACACATCCACACGCAGGGCAAGGCACCGAAGAGCACACACACCTGCTCATGTTAGATTTCTTCAGAGCAACCCCCAGTCCATCTGGCCTTACACAGGAGTGGAACAACGCTGGGACAGTGTGTGCTGCTCGACAAACAAGCACTGTGTCCTGTACCTGCAGCTGAGCACTGCAAACCATGAGAGACTGCAGCCAGGTCAGAGCAGTGGGGAAACTGAGGCAATGTATTAACCCACCAGAGACAGAGACTTTTCTCTCACTCAGACTGACTTAAGATTTCAGAGGTGCTGGCAATCAAGGTTTTATTTCGGTGTATTTCCACAGGCAGTTATTGGCCGAGTAATAGATTGGGGTTTTCTACTGGTGGATCAAAATCCCGCAAGGAGGCCAAGAAACACAGTCCAGGGAGGAAAAGAGGATTAGAGAGATGCTGAACACACAGCTATGATCTCAGGCTAAAGAAATCTTGCTCTTGCATTCCGTGCACACCCTAACCCTTTATAGCCAAGAG
Source organism: Pterocles gutturalis (assembly GCF_000699245.1). Classification (NCBI taxonomy): domain Eukaryota; kingdom Metazoa; phylum Chordata; class Aves; order Pterocliformes; family Pteroclidae; genus Pterocles; species Pterocles gutturalis. The sequence continues at coordinate 43,964 of NW_010110522.1, forward strand.
CTCTTTGCCAGCCTCTTAAAACAAACATATAAAGTAATTATACCGGCATAACGCTGTTACCACTAGCACCTCTGTGCACTTGCATAGCAAGTGTAAGAGGAGAGAGTTTAGACTTTATCACTTCAAACTGTGTTGCCAACATGAAACATTTGAGAAACACTGAGCTAACAAACACACCTGATTCCCTGCTCCCCCTGTTTTCCTCACCTTCATTAACTGTCCCAGCCTGGACCATGCCTGCTACAGAAGGCTCCAGCATCACTGCTTTTACTTTCAAAGGAAGATAATACTGAATAAACTTTTGTTCTCCGGTGAAATTGGACTGAACAAATGAAAGAGGCCAGATGTACAAGTCTCTCCTGGTCACATTAAGCGCATTGTAGACTTCCAACCATGTTACCAATGGAGGAGTGGTGCGGTATTACTGCACGTGTGAGAGGACTGAGGCACAGAGGAGTGCTTGTCACATCCCATGCCAGTGGACGACTAGGAACTGAGCTCCCACCTCCAGCCGTGACAGATAAAACAAAGAGTTCCCTTTTTAAAAAGGAAAGGACATGTGGTCTCTAATGCTTCACCTGTGGATACTTAAAATAATTGGATCTGGACAGATTAAAGGCAAATGGCAGTTGCTCAGATGAATATAGTGTACTAGAAAGAGCTATGAAAACTGCCAGAAGTACTCGATTTTCAGATTATACCAGCCGTAAAAAAAATATGGATCACAGAATGCTGTCAGGAGAGGACAGCGAATGCTTTCCAAATGAAGTGTCAGCTTATGGCAGCTCAGGCACTAACAAACCCGTGCAGCTGATAAGCAGGGCCATGTGTAACGAACGCCCTTGCCCAGCACAGCTGAGCTGCAGGTGTACAAGTGGATTTCAGGCACAGAGACCAGTTTGTAGCAGCACAGATCCACACTGTATTGTGTCCTTCCCTTCCTACAAAAGTAGAAAAATTCCAAATACAAGATTGACTCAACTTTCCTCATGCCACAGACAACAGTCAAGACCAACAGTGGCAGGTTTTGAAATTCTCATCCTATGGCTCTCAGGAAGATATATAATAGCAAAGGTACTGAGAGATAAAAGCCTTCAGGCAGTATGAAGAATTTCACTTTACTCAACCAAAAATTAAAAACCTTGTCCTTTGAGAAAGAGAGCAGCTTTTCTTTGTCTGGAAAGATCTCTCAAAAATGGGAAAACATGCACTCCAAGGTCTTCATCTCATTAAGATAAACCAACTTAAGGGGCAGATTCTTCTCTTGTGTGGTCCCATACAACCTACCAAATCATATGAGCAAATCGGTGGAAGATTGGGTGAGGACAGGCTGGTAGCAGTTATCCAGCGTGCAGTCCCATGCAGTCCAAGCAAATCAATCCTGCTGCACACCCAAGACAGACCTTTGTTTTGCCCTTCATTGCTGTGCTTCAAAATGTAAGCAAAGATCTGAGAAAACAGATCTGGTCTTCACACTAGAAAAACCACCTGTGTCAGTCTTCACATTAAATGTGTGAGTAGTCCCCAGAAACAGCAGGCTAAGCACGTAAGTGGGTGATTGCAGGACCAGACTGAAACATGCAGTTTGTATTGAAATGTAGCTTACAATACACTGATTTTCCTTCTTCAGACAAAGGTAAGGAACATTGTATGTGTGCTTGGTATGACTGTCTCTAATAGTGTCAGCCGAAACTTGACGCTGTTTCATTTGCTGACTGATACTTGCCACAATGACCCTTGTTATTGTGCTGTGTGTCTAATAAAAATGTAAAAGGTGCGTTTTACTCAGCTGTGACCAAGGTAAACTTCTTCAATAATCCTTCAGTAATGATTAAGGCACATTAGAGTTTAAAGCTGTAGGTTACCATAACCTTTAAAAACAAACTGTTTTCCTTTGCGTTGCTGCAGGGCAGAGTAAAGGCGGTTAAGGTACCTTAATTGTATTTCCACTCCTAGCATGTTTTTAAATCATGCTTGCACTACAATTCTGAAGTTTCTAAGGTGTCAGTTGCAGGAATATAGTCTGAACTGCAAAAGGAAAAAAAAACCAACCAATCAACCAAACAAAAAAATCCCAACCAGGAAAACATAGGCATTTCCTGAAATTAAGTCTCTGGCAACTATTGCGTCTAGCACTCAGCAATGATGCCGTGCAAAGACAAAGGGGTTAATATCCACACAGCGCAACAAAGGACAGAATATCTTGGCCTGATCCAGAAAGCTATGCCACAACCTCCTACATCTGAGTGGTCCAAGCACAAAAATATTTCACCTTGGCAATCCTGCTTCCAGCTCTAAATGGTTCTTCGCTAGCTCAGGCACTTCTGCACTGCGATGCGCAGTGCTGACACTCCTCACTGCACACCCTCTCACACTTCTTCCCCTCAGAATCACCTACGTTGCAGGCGATGCAGGCAGGGAGAAGGAGAGACAGAGCAAAACACTCCTTGGATTCACTGTAGAGTTCTTGACACAGCAGGCGTGTGTCAGATCTGTTGAGTGCAGCCCCGAGTGATTCATTACAAAGTTTTGGCATGTTAATTCAGAGGACAGAAGTTAATTCTGCCGGCTAGAAGTAGATGACAGTATTTTTTGTTCCTTAAATGGGAGTGGCTGCTTCAAGCACAGGGGCACTGTATTAGCAAGCCTGTTTCTCACCGCAGCTTTAATAAGATGTATGAGAGTGCAGCACTCACTCAATTTGTGGAAATGGTTTGAAAGCTATTCTGTGCCTCCCGGGCTCACGTGTGATGTGGCTGGGATTTACAACCTCCGTTAACTTACGTAGGTTTTCCAATTTGCATCTATTTCCTGAAAGATTCAACCCTAAAGAAAGTGGATGCTAACGTAGGAGCCTGTATTTGGATTGGTGAAGCAGATAATCCAAGATTAATTTCATCTGACAAAAGAAATCTATTATTACAGTGTCAAACTCCAGTGTGCAGCTAGCAGCTCTCAGCAAGACTGGAGATGCGACTCAGCACCTGCATTCTCACATACAGGTGCTATTTGAAAATGCCTAGGGAGAGTGGAGTGATTCTGACAGGGGTAAAAGTCTCTTTGAAAGCAAGGCTGAGAGCATCCTATCTTATCACCTGGCTATTGGCTGGATGCAGCATCGAGCCTGCATGTGATACTGCAGCAACTATCAACCAAAGACTATGCTGGCCACTGACAGGGCAAGGAAGGGTAATCCATCTCTAGCCTGGGCTTGAGGTCCTTCACCGAACCACACACAAGGATCTGACAAGGAGAACCAATGCTCTGCATCTCATCCACTCCCTTAGCACAGCAGAAAGTGAGGGTTAGAAATAAGTCTTTGATACTCACAAATTATGTGCCATGCAGGACAACACTGGATGGGTACAACAGTCCTTTAGAAAACTATGGAGCAGATCCAATTCCTCAAATACATACAGAGGTCCATTCAACAAATCAGCCACCTCAGATGATCCAGGTCAATTGGCTCTGCTGCCTGACACTCACCTCCCATTACATCTTCAGCTTGAGAAAAGATATTACTGGGACTTTAGCCATTACGACAATATTAGCTGCTCCTCTCACATTCAGAAGTAGTTGCTAATGGGATCTCTATTTTACTGAAGATGTTTTCTTTCATCTTGGCATATCCATGTGCTCATGCAAAGCCTAGAGCAATCCCGCCATGGCCCTCAGTCCCATTCCTGCAGAAGACAGCAACGCTGACTCCAAAGCTTCTGCATATGTGGGGAACGTGTCTCTATCTGTGCTACCTGGAGGTAGAGAGAAGTAGATAGAAGAGTACCTGCCCTTCCTATACCCTAACACATGGTTTTGGTAAATTTTAATTAAAAAATATGACTGCAGAGGAAATGGTACAAAAATAATAGACCAACTCCAACTGAATGAAGTACACACATAGAAGCTGCTCTGAGCAGGAGGCTGGCTCTGCCACCAACAGTAAGACTCACTGTTCTGAGAGCTGTTTAACACTCTTGCCAACTTCGGTCCTTCAGCTGAGACAGCGATGTCTCTGAGGTTCCTGAAAGGAGTACTGGTTAGCGTTCAGATGATGCCCTCACTGCAGCACACTGCATCTCATTTGCTGTAAGTTGCTAGGACTCTACTGACCTATAAGCCCAGTCCGCTTGCATGAGCTGAGCCTCTGGCTTTATCTCTCTCCACCATTTAAGCCACATCCCAACATAACCACCACAGCCTTTTAACTCTCTGCAGCTATCCTGCATCCACACTACTCCTTGCTCCCCAGCGCTCCAGCTTCTCTCCAGCTCCTGCCTACGCTGGTGCCAGTTTCCCTCTGAGAGGGGTCTGCACTGCCCCCTTGACTGCTGCATGCCCTCTGCTATTCATTTCTGACTCTTGCTCAACACAAGCACATGGACACACAAAGGCAAAAACCAAACAGCTGGTTGTTATAACAACATATTATAAAACTTAATAATTTCTCCTACTTATTAAGGGACTCCTCCTTCCTCTACCTGCCTGCCAGGACCAGGTTCACAGTGGGTGACAGCTGCTGACATCTCTATGGGCAAGGCAGCAAGACAAGTGCTGCACTGCCTGGCTCTGCCCTGCACAGATGAGGTCAGTGGGAGCTCTGCAGCCGCTTTCAGTGAAAGCAGAAAGAGGCTTGGCATTATGAAGGTCAAAGAGTTTTCTAAATTCTTCTAATGAACCCTCATGTTCCTCCCAGCTTACAGTCCTAGAAAGCTGTGCCAACACTTATCCCTTTACTCAGTATTTTGTTTGAGGGCCAGCAGCTTGAGAAGAGGCGCAGCAGAGGAAGGCAGCTCTCTAGCTCACCCCACTGCAATACGGCAGGAGGGGCTCATGGGGAACAAGGCTTTCATGGCTCGTGCAGCCCTGGAGAAGGGTTCCCAGTTACTGCTATAACACCCACTCGTTACCTGGCATCATGCTGGAAGATACCTGAACATATGCATCCCTCATTTAGCAAGAGAACTTGGGCAGGCCCAGAAGGAGCCCCAGCGTATACCAGTAGGATCCTCCAGTACCAGTGATCAATGGAAAAGCATTAATGCTATTTGTCACAGACTCTCGGGGTCCATTAACCTTCAGCACCCTGATTCTCGTAACCTCAAATGTTTCAACCTTCCAAGTAATGCAAAAGCTTCATGCAACATTGCGGGGGGTGGAGAACAGGACCTTTCCAGCCTCTGCTATGCAACAGCTTACATGCTGGAGTACAGGTTTTATTCATACCCACCTCAGTATGAATAAAGGCCAGACCTAAAGCAATCTATCTTTCAGACTGGCAGAATGAGCTGGTTCAATGACCTGTTGGGGTAGCAATTGCTACAAAGTCCTGTCTGCTCTGTGCCCTGAGGATTATCTGAATTCCCCATGCTTGCCTGAGAGAAGATGTAGAGCGGTCACAGGCTTAAGTCATTTGTGTTGGGGTCTGACCTCCTCATATATGCCCCATGGTGCGGAAGAACCATGTCATGAGACATGACACTGTCTTCCTTCTGCCGAACTGCATCAGCCTCCTTGTAAGCAACAACTTATGGTGACATAACACAACCACAGAGAGATCCAATATTTTAATGATCCTTAAGTCTCAAAATAAATCTTGAGCCTTTGTGCTGGAAGCAATGAAGATCAATGGAAAAAAACAAGGAGTCTCTTTTACAATATGGAGAAGGTGACATCTCAAAATAAACCCTGGGAACCTAGGAGAGTGCCGGGCAAAGGCTTTTTAAAATGACCCACAAAAGAAAAAAAAATCACCAGGGTCTGATAGAGATCCTCATCTTTCCTGTGTTTAGCTTTTATGTCATGTTAGCCCAGCTCCTTGTCAAAACAAGTTGTTTTGCTGCTGTCAGCACAGTGGGCTTAACGTAGCTTAAGAAAAACATCTCACACTATTCTTCATACTTCATATATCATCTCCAACAAGCCAGATAGCAGAAAACAAGCTGCTACTGTGCAGCTGATTATTGGTGATCATGTACACAGGCAGGCCCAATGATGGAAGAATACTACAAAATTTTGCTAAGATCTGTTTTTAGCTATGCAGAGAGGCAACGAGTAACAACACAGGGGGAACCTTTGACTCAGGGAAACGTCCAGATTGCCTGTTAAATACAGAAACACAATTTAACATTTTCAGCACTAACAACCACACCAGAGACCACCAGTCTGACAAGTTCCTTTTATGCAGTACCTGTTGTTAAACAGCAACAAAGTTGTTGACCGTAGGAGGCATTTGTACATGTAAAGATTATCTGGGAGAAGATTCAGAGGAATTGAGATGGAATAGATCCTGAGAAAAAGTACTGCTATTATAAATGTTAAAGCAAAACTGCCACTTGGTCTTTTCCTTTCTCAAACAGTTCGGCTGCTAATCTAGCAGAGGCAGTAAGTCGCTCCAATTCCTCTTAATTATCCTATTTTGGCCAAGTCCATTCCTATGGATGGTATCTGTCTCTGCACACACAGTAATTTAATACAGCTACTGGCTTCAGCCACAGAATGTTAAACAGTTACCCACCTTTGTTTAATTGCAGAAAATCAGGACATTCTCTTAGCAGCATGGTAATAAGAACTTGGGGGATACATCCCTGAAATAACTCGTGTCAATTTTCTAAACCATCAGCCATTTAATTTAGGAGAATCCCAGAAGATATGAAGATGATTTCCTGATACTGAGGTATTCCTGCCAGTGTTTCACTGTGAACCCTGTTTGTTTTGCATATCCACCCTGTGAAAATATCTCAATCATTTTCCCCTGATATTCAAGAGAGATCTTGTACTGCTCTCAGCAGCCAGCATCACAGTCTTCATCCTCTCTGCTGAGATTTGATGGCTCATTTCCTCTGCCCAGACTAACTTCAAATTGCCAATATTGCCCTGCAGCTCTGTAAAAACAGTACATGCAAAATATACTTATTTATACTTAGAGCAGATAGTTCCTCACCTCACAATTTCCTTACACAGCAAGGCAGTGCTGACAAAACAGGTCTAAACCACAGCTTAACATTAAACACCCCTTCATCTTCAAAGCTTACATGCCAAGTTCTTGGTCATTCCTGAAGATGTGCTCAAAGTGGTCTCTCCCCACTCCTCGGTGAAGAACCTGAGTGTAGAAGTGAGGCTTATTTCTCACCGCTTTTCACAAGGCTGAGTGCTTAGCATGGAAAATGAAAAAGTAGGATCTGGAATCTGGCTTGGAAGGAATGTTTTGTGTTTCCAAGTCCAGCCCCCGCTACTATTGGTACTCATGCCCTCTAATTCATCAGCAACATCCTAGACAATTAGTTTTTCTCTCCACTGTTCCTATAGGAAGGATGCTTCACAACTTCACTCGGATGGCTGGCAGCATTCTTCTCATTTGCAGCCTCAGTTTGTTGAGGACTAGGTTATACAGTCTTCTTATGCTGGTATTTCCCTTCAGCTTAAATAACGCCTCAGTACCTTTTCCTATGACGGGTTAGTAGGCAGCTTTCACAGACCCATCAGCCTTCTATTGCTAGCTACACTGTGTCATATTTTTAGTATTCTCTTACCAGACAAGGTCTCTCCTCCCTGATCATCTCGGCTGTCCTCATCTTCCAAGCCAAATTCAGAATGTGAGACAGATAAGTGGTGCTGGAACAGGGCTCAAATATGAACCTTAATCCTGTTGGTCAGGACCAACACAGGCCTGGCTCCAGCCAGCTCACGCTGCTCCTCCAGAGGAATTCCAGCAGATCTGCTTGTGTCGCTCCCACCACTGACCCATCTCAGTACCCCACTGAGAAAATAAAAGTTGGGACACTCCAGTTAAGCTAGGGAAGATGTGAGTGCTCCAAGGGCCTCTTGCAGGCAGGAGACAAGGTGCACAGGAAAACTGGTGAGCCCAAGTTCACCACAGCCGGTTTGGATGCAGCAAGAGGAAACCAGCCTGAGCTGAGGTGCTGTGAACACAAGTGGCCCACAGCAAGTGGTACACTGAGCTCGAGTGTTCATGTAGGCCCAGTTATCAATGGCTACCTAGACTTTCTAAGCAAGCTATGACTTTCCTGAGCCCAGAAACATTCTTCCTTGCCCCTAAAGAGGTCACATTTGGAGAAGGGGAAAAAAAACCCTAAAGGTCCTCTTGAATCACCCTCTGGCTCATCATTCCCATCTCTGTGCAGAAGTTTGGAACCACCTCAGGTGTGCCAAGACAAAAACCCTGTTTCCAGATGTTACAGAGCCCACTAAGGACAACTCTTCCCTTTCCTCCCAAAAAGAAAAAGTTCACTTTAAGCCAGACCATTCCGGTGTCCCAGTTTACTGTGTGGCGACAAATAGCCAAGAAGGCAGAAACAGGGGAGGTGGTTTCACCACTGCAAACAATGGGACATGTTCACCTCCTCAGAGGTGGGTCCCATTAAGACATACAAACTCTAAGCAGTTAACTCATGACAGCACCGATCTGCCTGTACAGACAGCACAGACAGTCTATTGTCAGCATATACTCATTAAACTCCTTGTCACTTCACCGGACAGAGATGATTTGAGCTACCTGTCCTTCACACATGCTTGCTTCATCTCTTCTTTCATCCAGGCATTCATTAGGCCACAGAGTGGAGAAGCCATTTCTTGTAAGATTCAGCACA
>NW_010110523.1:0-3109 GCF_000699245.1 Pterocles gutturalis
TCCCCCGGCCTGTTCCCCCGGCCTGTCCCCGGCCTGTCCCCAACCTGTCCCCCGCCCTGCTCCCCGGTCCTGCACTGTGGCCTGCCCTCACAGCCTGCCCACGCCCCTCCTGTCCGCGCACGCATATCTGGAGCCGTGTAGTCTGACACTGTGGAAAGGTCTTCACCGGCACGCTGCCTTGTGCAAGGTGTGTCAGGAGCCTGAAGGGCTGGGGCTGAACGGCAGCGTCGCTGAATGCACCTGACACGCCTCTGGGTTGCTCGTGGGAGCGTCCCTGTGCTGGGGATGAGGAGGAAATGCGTCCGTTTCCTGCAGAAGCTGCCCATCCACATCCCAAAGCCTGTCCTCGAGGTCCAGCTCTGCACACAAACGCTGTCTGTGGGGCGTTACCAGCCCAGAGAACCTTAACGCTCATCAGCTCAAAGCTGCCATCTGATGATACAGTTCCTTTACATTTTAAACACTGACCTCCACTCTCGAGCTTTTCCCCTCATAAAACCATTAACATCCCTGCTTTTAAATGAGCACTAAGATTTTTCAGTTGCCTGGTTACAGGAACTGGAAGAGCACTGGATAATCCTCAGCCCTCAAGAAAAAAGTTGCAAGAATTGGTAATGCTGGGGAAAAAAACCTAACATCTTTTAAAGCAAGTATTTAAGCAGCATCTGAGCTGGCCGTCTTACGGCTCTTTCCTTCCACATAGTTGGGAATCAAGTTATCAGTGAAAAGTACGGGAGATGAGGGGATACATTTCTTGTGAAAACCTTTTATCACTGCAAAGTCAGCAAGTCAGCATTTATAAAAATAATCCGCAGCGCACACACCCTGGGAGGATATCGGGCTGATCTCGGTCCCGTAAAAACCTCAGCTGAACATAAACGGAAAGTCATCTCGATCATAGTTCTCTTTTTACAAACTCTTATCAGAGAGACCTTTTTTCCCCTGGATAATGCAAACAGAGGAGGGGAGAGAAGGAAAGGGAAGCTGCTTTCCCTGCCTGGAGCTGGTTCCTTTACCCTGGGAGGGCACGGGTACCTCCAGGGGGCTCAGAACGGCCCCTCTGGCTGTAAAGGTGGGGGAGTCCTGTGCTCCCGCGTGGACAAGGGAGATGTGTCCCCTGCTCATGTTAATCCCCTGGATTCTCCTTTTTCCTCGGCGGGTCTGCCGTGACCGCACGCCCCAGCCAGCACAGGGACAGGTTACAGCAGCCATGCGCTCAGCGTGTCCCCGAGCAGGCAGCGTGTGTGCGGCTGGCAGCGGACAGCAGGGCGAGGGCTGCTTCTCCATCTCCCTGGCACTGCTGGAACGCCCGCCTCCTTATCTGTATCCTCAGGCAGCCTTTGCCTTTTCCCCCACGGTACCTGAGCACCTGCACGCCCTCAGATGACAGCAGGGACAGGCTACAAAGGTTTGTGCCTGTGGCCTGACCTTGCCTTGCTCCTGCATCTCTGTGCAATCACAGTTCAATGCAGCCCCAAAGTCACCCGCTCGCTCCTTGCTGTGAGTCAGGACGTGTTAAAACCGGGCTTGTGAAATCTGTCAGTGCCGGCAGCTGCATCTGCAGTTTGCCAGATCTGGAGCGAGGGATGATGAGGGTCCCTCAGAGGTGTCCCACAGGTGTCTTCCAGAGCCAGGGCGGTAACATGCGTCCTCTGAAAGGAGGCAGGGAGGCAGCAGCCCTCCTAAATGTCATCCCAGCACTGCTTTTGTCATTTTCTCCCTCAATCTCTTGGTGAATTTGCCATTTTTCCCCCTCAAGTCCTGCCCAAATGTTGGCAGAGAGGTGGGAGCAGAACCACTTCTGTCCTGGGGCTCTGCTTCCTCTGCAGCTCAGGAGCTTCGGCAAAGATCTCTCTGCAGCCCAGCTTTGGTGCCGTTTGCCGTGGAAAGCGTCTCCCTTCATCTGTGCCTTGAGAAGAGAGCTTTGCAATGCACACCACTCCAGCTGCCACGTCCTTGGCGCGAGCTCCCTGCGTCCCCGCAGTCATGCTGTACAGCAGCGCTGCCCTGCAGAGCGGCTCGTGCTGGTGAGCTTCCTGGGAGTCGAGTGGAGCCTCATTTCCACAGAGAATGGAAAAAGTGGGATAGAAGGTGCTCTAGAAATACAGCACGGAGATCTGGAAGCCCAAGGTCAAAATTATAAGACCGCTTTTCGGTCACCAGAACCAAACAAACCAGCAAACACCACCCCACACACACACCAAGGAGCCGGTTAATCCCACTCTGATTAGAAACCAAGCAGCCAAGGGTGAGGAGGTTGGAAACAGGCAGCAAAGCTCATGCATACAAACCTGTCACACGGCTGCATCCCAAGGTACACCAGCTGGTTAGAAGAAAAACATGATTCAGGGTCTTGTGCTCCTGGAATGTATGTGCCTCGTCATCCCCAGTTCACTATCACCGAAGGCTGAAAAAACCACAGGAGATTAGCAAGAGCATACGGAAAGCTGGAGCAGTTCCGCTCGCTGTATGTACACACGTTGTAACCACTACTTGTCCAGGAAACTGTGAAACGGGCCCAGCAGCAGAGCAGGGGCTGGTGGGGATTGACTACACCGCGCTCTGGTTGCCGACACCGGGATCACCGAAGCTGCTCTGGATCTTTTCCCTAAGGCAGAAGAAATACCTTTTGGGAAATTAAAAGAAGAGCCTGACAGCACAATTCTTTCCTTTGCAAAATGAGTCTTTTAAAACCTACTCTTAAAATAAAAATTCGGAAGAAAACTGGGGTTTGTGTAGAACAGTGCTGGGGTGGGGGGAGAGGGGACGGGCACTTCAAGGATCTGACTGAAACACAACTTGGATGCTTAATTCCCAGCTGATACCAGAACAACCCCCCGAGTTTGAAGGCGGTTCCTCCGAGCTGCTCTTCACCAGACCCGCCACGCAGGGATGCTGTGCGCCGCGTTTCTGTTCGCTGCGCTCCTGTCAGCGCCCGGGAGCCCGGCCAGGGCTGTGCTGCTGTCACCGCTGCGCCGTGACACCGACACCCGGGGCGTGGGGAGGAAGGTCCCTGGCGCTGCTTCGCCCTGCTCTCCAGCAGCAATCGCGGGTCCTGGCATTGCACCGGCCGGCACTCGGAGGTCCCAGGGCTGCAGGGAATGGTGCT
>NW_010110524.1:0-1714 GCF_000699245.1 Pterocles gutturalis
CAACCCAGGCGATTCTATGATTCTATGATTCTCAGCACTGGGGCAAACCTGGTGATTCCTCCTCTCCTTTAGGCACAGAGCCTTGAACAATTTTGGGCACAGGGTCCTTCTTACTTAAAAACAAACCAAACCAGAAAATAAAATTCACAAGTCTGAAGAGAAAACTTGTAGCAAAGTATATTCCAGAATTTATTTTCTTGCTGATTCTGCAACAGAGGCTGAGCAGAGCTGGTTAACTGAGCGGGTGCTGGGGAATAGTAGAGTAGTTTTTGCCTTTTTTTTTTTTTTTTTTTTTTTTTACATATTTAAAGACAAGACTGAAACTTTAAGTATTTTGAGGAGGGAAGATTTGTTTTGCTTAAGAACTTGACAGGGATCGGTTTTTAAGGTTTGTGCAGCAAGAGGTTAAGTGATAGTGAACTCATCCTTAAAGGGTCAGTTACAGAAATTCAGCCTTCAGTTGAACCTGTAATCTTGTTATTTTTAATTAGGAAGGGGCTGGTACTCTTTCAGTTATGAAGCCATCTTCCCCCATGCCAGTTTCCTTCCCTCTGACTGTTACTGCTTCTTAGGTCCATTGCATTTGATGGGGCCAAGGCAAGGAGTTGCCAACTGCTGCTGCTGGAAGCCTGAGTGACAGAGCAACATTTCTTCTTTTTGTGAAGGGACACTGTCCACTGATGAGCATTTTCAATCAATTTGCAGCTGAGGAGTTGGGGAAGGCAGCCTCAGCATGTCCCAGTCTGGCTGGCAGCATGCGAATCACCTGTTTCAAAGCCGCTGCTCTCCATCTGACTCCAGCCAGCGGCGTGTTTATCAGATCTTCCTGACATTCAGCACTGAGCAGATGTTACTTTTTTTTAGTATAAAGTGATGTTCCTGACGTGCTCGCTGAGATTAGGGAGGGGAAGGCTTATGAAGTTTCATGCTTAAGTGAAGCACCCATACGTCGGCACAGAAGGGCTTCTAACAGGCAAAACCAAGGAGGGGGAGAAAAACAAACCCCAAACCAAAAAGTCCTCTCCATCTGCTTTTCACTGAATGCCTGGTGTTGCAAGCAATGTCCCCGTGCTTCAGTTCTGGCCAGGGATTAGAGGCGGTGACTGCTAGCCTGTTCTTCTGATGGGTCAGACATGAATGGCAAAGTCTCCCATGTGCCCTGGGGGTAGTGGCACAGTTAAAGCAGAAAAAGATTGCATGCAAGTTGCTGCTGAGCAGAAAGCTGCACTGTCTGGTACTTTGCATCTCAGTGGCTGTCAAAAAGAAGATATCTTTGAAAGGAAATCGCCACTCTCTCCAGATGTGCCAGCATTCACACTCACCAACATCCAGAATTCATTATTTCCTTTCTGAAGACCAAAAAATGACTTGCCAATAATCCAGCTGACAGATAAAAACAAGACATCTTATTGAAAGAAGAAAGAGCCCTTTGTATGTAGGTGTAATAAATGATGAGTGCTGGGGAAGCTCAGCAGATTGTGTAGGAACTGTTTAATGGAATAGTAAGGGCAGGATAGAAAAGAAAACAAATGACAGGGGAGTTTAGGAGAATTGAGGAAAGGAATACATAGAGAAGAAAAGGCACAGACAGAATCCGTGTAAATTCAATGTTTCTATGTATGGGAAAAAAAAGAAGGCATTTGGCCCAAATGGAAGGTATAAAATAAAAACAAGAGCTTTGGCTACACATTTTTTTTTTTTTTTTTTTTTTTTG
>NW_010110524.1:1896-4190 GCF_000699245.1 Pterocles gutturalis
AGGCTTCCCAGGGAAGTGGTGGAGTCACCATCCCTGGAGGTGTTCAAGAAGCGTGTAGATGTGGTGCTTAGGGACATGGTTTAGTGAGTTAGGTGGTGTGGGTTGATGGTTGGACTTGATGATCCTTGAGGTCTTTTCCAACCTTAATGATTCTATGATTCTAAGTAGGGCAAAATTTAGAAAGAAAACCTGGTAAGTGCAATGGTATTTTGATTTCTCCTTAGCCCTGCTTTTGGCTTGTTTCTCTGGCCTTCTGATGTTGGCATGTTACCTTGTGCAGAGGCATGTAGCCATCCTAACAGATGGGTATGAGTGTAGGTGGCTAGGAGGACATGTTTGCTCATCAAATGTGTTTGTTGAAAGCAGTATTACTAGCCAGATATACTGGATCAGCTGTTCATCCTGGGCTTTTATATCTATGTTCAAAACTGCTACTCTGATAAAAAAGTGCATTAAATAATAAAATTATTAAATGTTTTCAACCTTTCAAAAAATGATTTTTTTAGCTTTGGAGAGTCAGCATTTTTATTTATTAGACTGTGTGTTACAACAGAGGGGTTATAACTAAGTTGCAGCTATGTAATTTAAATAAATCCTCTGAAACCACAGGGTGAATTGTACCTGTTAGGGAACTAAATGATACCACAGGTAGATGGTACTGAGAGAGCCTATTGTAACATGTCATGGGAGTACAGTCCATTAGCAGTACAGAGCTCATCATTAAACTGTATTAAATTTTTAGTTTTGTGCCTTAGACTCAATTACTTAGTACTAGTAGCAGAGTCATTTGTGGAGCTATATTTAGTAAAACCTGGAATCTGCCTTAATTAGTGAGGTATCACAAGACATGCGTTAATCAGCGTTTTTAAACTGTTTTTCCCCTTTCTGTTCCAGTAGAAGATGTGTCAGAGAAGTAAAAGTACTGTTTGGTTCTTTTAGACTGCAAATACTTAATAATTATCAGTACTGTTAAGATTTTCCCATGTGAGATACCTCATCTGAATTTTTAGTACGCAGTGCTGCACTAGAGGGTATTAAACAGAAAGTTGGCTAAGTGAATTAGATCTGATGTGAAAAGTTGTGTTTGCCATGTTGTTACTGTCTCAGCTCCTTTTTCCCTAGTGCTCCAAGGTGAACCAGAGGCTCGTAGAGCTGGAGACTTACTAGAAGCATGTAGAAAACATGTGAGGTAACAGCATTCATGCATATCACGTAGTATCTAGCTTCCCCTATTTCTTCTTCAGCCTGCATCATTTTTCCTGCTGTCTTTTCAAAGAAGAGCTGAAATACAGTAAAGATGTGAAGGGCAGGGGATAATAGATTGCTGTCCTGAGCTGAATAGTTTGTTTTCAGATTTAGATGCCATGATCAGGCTGTAAATGAAATACGGTGGTTCTTACAGCTTTCTACATCACCTATGTTGTTCAATGTGACAATAATAAAAATGTGGCTCCCTGACAGATATGATGTCCGTACAACAAAGAGCATATAATAACAGAGCCTGCAATAAGGAACTTTTAACCTGAGGGACTTTATTATGGAAGTAAACTCCACACTGCTGACGCTGTAATCTAATTTAGGCATAATCTTTGAATTGGGCCCTAGAAAATGTGAAAATGTTTTAGTGTTTTGTGGTGTGGTGGTTTTGTGGTGATTGGTGTGGTGTGTTTTTTTTTTTTTTTTTTTTTTTTTTTTTTTTTTTTTTTTTTACTGGGTATAAAGGTAATCTAAATTATAAGCTCAGGTCTAGCCAACATGATAAACTGTGATAGTCTTATGAAAAAGTGATATATGTGATATATAGTCTTATGAAGGGGAAGATTATGGAACGGCTCATCTTGAGTGTCCTCACACGGCATGTACAGGACACCCAGGGGATCAAGCCCAGCCAGCATGGGTTCTTGAAAGGAAGGTCATGCTTGACCAACCTGATCTCCTTCTGTGACCAGGTGACCTGCCTAGTGGATGAGGGAAAGGCTGTGGATGCCATCTTACCTGGACTTCAGCAAGGCCTTCGACACCACATCCCACAGCATTCTCTTAGAAAAGCTAGTGGCTCATGGCTTAGACAGGAACACCCTTTGCTGGATAAAAAACTGGCTGAATGGCCGAGCCCAGGCTGGCTGAATGGCCGAGCCCAGAGAGTCGTGTCGTGGTGAGTTAAGTCCGCGTGGCAGCCGGTCATCAGTGGTGTTCCCCAGGGACCGGTTTTGGGGCCTGTCCTGTTTAACATCTTTATTGATGACCCGGATAAGGGGATTGAGAGCTCCCTCAGTAAGTTTCCTGATGATACC
>NW_010110525.1:0-14938 GCF_000699245.1 Pterocles gutturalis
CCTCGGGATGCACCCTGAGGAGAAGGGGCCGCGCCACGGCTAGAGAGCTGTGGTGGTGTTTCCCTATTTAAAGCCCGCAGAAAGGCAGGTACCTCGTGGCAGGGTGCGAGTTCTTCCCTTCCACCCCCAGGTTGTCCTTTTGGCTCTGGTCTGTGTATTTGTGTCTCAAAGTATGAAGCTTCCCCGCCTTCCCTCGGTCGCTTTGCTCGTGGCACAGGAGCGACCTGTGTGGGATGACATTCGGAATAAATACTGCTTTCCTCAAAACTTCATGGTGCTCCAAGACGGCTTTTCATTACTATCCGCCCCACCTCCCCCGGTTTTCTTTCTCTCCAAACTTTTGGAGGGCAGCCTTCAATGGCCTACAGCAACACCTAGTTGATGAAGGTAGATAAAATGTTTTTCATTCCTCTCTCACCCTTTATGTTAATCCAAAAAAGCTTTTGTGGTTGTTATTTCCCCTCTTGTAAATACGTAAGGAAGAAATCTGGCACTGCTGTCCCAGAAAGGAACTAAAGGAAACAGACTTAAATTCTCAAAACAACTGGAGGAGGAATTATGTATTTTTCTTAAAAGACACAATTGAAAAACCTTGGTGCCTGCAGAGGATATATTGCCTTGAGCATACCCCTTTGCGCTTGATATTGTCCCTCTCAACTCGCTTCTAAAATGCTGACTTTTGGGAGAAGTGGCTCCTGCATATCCCATTTCATGCCCTTTGGCTTCTGTCAAACTGAAAAAATTTTTGGATTATCTCTTTGCTTGGCTACCATGCATCTTCAGTGCCTCTTGGCCTCCCTGGGTCAAGGTTTAAGAGCTTTGTTCCACAAAACCAAAATAACCTGTAGCTTGGGGAATAATAGATTTGAGTCGTGTTCAGTTTGGCCGCATTGTTTGGAAGGAAGGGAAGGCTTTGGCACAAGGCTTGCCTTTTGTAATGAGTTGGCTGGCTTACTCATGTAGGTGTGATAGGTATATTCTTAGACTCACCTCCATTATTATTCAGGAAGTCACTCTAGTCTTGAGTTGGTAACTGGGTCATTTTTACATCGAAATGGTTTGGCAACCTCTTCCTGCACTTAAATTACTCAACCATTTTTTTTCAAATAAATCACAATGCGTCAAAATACTTTTTGTTTGTTTGGGCAGCATTCTGGACTGTATGCTTTTAATTGTTCCTGGAAAGGAGCAGAAGCACCCTGTGAAGTAATCTGGGGATGTGCCTTAATGAGTGTAGATTTAGGCAAGGTTGCCAGTTGCCTTACCTCAGTATTATGAATATGCTGTCTTTTTCGGTATTTGATGTCCTTGAACTGTCGTGCCTTTCTTCTAAGTTCTTCTGACTGATCCTGTGACAGTCTCCCACACTCAAAATAAGGTCTCATGATGCCTTCAGGCCTCCACAGTAGAGGGTTTCCTTTCAAGCAGCATGGCTGGAGTGTGTGAAGTCTTTTGTCTCCTTGTTCCTCTGTGAGCAGCTGTGCATGGTGGTTTTTTGTTTTGGTAACGTCTGAGTTTTTATTTTGGTTAGCATCCTAAGTTCTGAGCCACTGAAAAAGTGGTCTTAGGCCCTGGGGAGAAGGTGAGGGCCCGCTGCCCTAAGAAGTGATGTTCTTGGCTTTCTTTGTATTGGGCCTTCAGGCAAACCTTTAGATGTGTTAGACTTGGCTTACTGAATCATTTAGAGATAAGATTAATACCCCAAACTTTCTATGGTGAAGTGACTTCTGTGATATATTCACAGTATATGCAAGGTGACCACTACTTAAGATCAGCATCTGATGTATTTTTTCAGATTTCTTGGCTTGATGAAATACCTGGCTTCATCTTGGTGTGGTTTTTTTTTTTTTTTTTTTAGTTTCCTAAAATGAGGTAACAGGATTAGAAATAGGCAATTACAGGATGTAACTTTTTTTAAACTTTCTGGTGAAGAGACTTTGGGAATTTTCTTCCACTTGAGGTGTGGTTTGAGGGTAGGAACTGGAGGGAAAGTACAAAAGCTTTTGGTTAGGCTCAAGTATAATTATTTTGAGGAAAACCTGTGTTTAATATGACCTTAATAAAGGAAGTTAGTGATGGCTGATTGGGAATACAAATGCTTGATTTGTGCTCATGGAGCTCTTGGAGCTGGTAACATCAGCTTTTGGCACCTTGTTTATTGGAGAAATATGATCTTTCTCCCTGGGTTGTTAAATGAGCTGAATAAACTGAAATGTGGAAAATGCTCTCTTTGCACCTCCTTGAGAGGAGCTACTGCTGTTAAAAGTTGGTTCAACATTTCGACAGATTCTGGTTTCAGTTGCTGATCCTGTGACTGTAGCATTTGATAAATTGAAGCAGAAGTCAAGTCCCCGTGAATGTTTCTTGAAGTGGTAGGTTATCAATACCTTAGTGCTGGCTAAAATAAAGGCAGGGACTTGTTAAAAATTCAAGCACAGCATCCAGGTGTAGTTTGTCTTGAACTGCAAGCCCTCCCGATGTGGTCAACTGAAGATGCACATCTGCAATGGGGGTTATGCCAACCTTTGCCTTATCTAGTGACTTTTTCAGGTTGTACTGAATATCTGTGTGATGTTTTGGGCAACCCTCTGCTCAAGTTCCAGATTACCACCCTTAAGGAAGGAGTTGAGCTATTCTGTGCACTGGTTACCTCTCATGCCTTGCTAACAAGGCAGAAGTAGCTCATGGTCAGTGATGTTAAGTTCTGCAAAGAGGTCCAGTGAGAAGAGCAAATGCCTGTCCCTTGGCTGCTGTCAGCAAAAAACTGCCAGTTTGAGTAAAGTTTGTGGCAGAATCCGTAGTGTTGGGCTACAGGTATTTGACTACAGTAGATTAACTTCGTTTTTGGTCCCTGACTCATTTGGAGTTTGACAGTGAAAGGTGGGTAGACCTTGTGTGTCTATGATGTTGATTTGCTCCTAGCTCATTCAGTTGTTAAGTCTTATTCAGTCACAAAGGGAAGATTTTTCTTAGGATTAAATGCTTCATGTTCAGGTCATAAGTAGTGCCAGTTGCTTCTTTCTTAGGTCATCCTGGGAAGGACATGGTATGGTAGGACAGGTCTTCAGATCAGACTCCACTGGGCTATGTGGTAGTTCTGAATTGCTCTAGAAACAGTGGGAATGTGTTTTCAATGGTAATGTGTTTTTCTAGTTTTGCAGGCAGTGCCTGAACAGTAGAGAACCAGGTTGTGCTGTAATCTGCAGAGCTACATGTGAGCAGTTCATTGATGCCACCTTGATGCCATAGCCATCTTCTGTTCAGCTGAGAGGGTTCTTTGCTCTGTGGCAGGAGAAATTTTCAACTTCAGTTTTGTCAACTGATCCTAAAATGGGGACCACCACAACAAAGGTTATGAAGCTGTAATCTGATGATGATAGATGCTAGTTGGGATAGATTTCAATGCCTGAGGGTTGTGCATGGTGAAACTTTCACCATCTCAGTTGACTGTTGATCAGTCTCTCTGTCTGCCTTGAAGTCCAGTGTCTGTCTTTGATGCTTGGACCTTCAGAGCCTGGATGTTTTGGTCAAGTGATGCTTTCAGGATCCTTGCAGAACTACTTAGAAGGTGCTTCGTGATGGTTTACTCAAAGGTCTGTATGTTTGGTGCAATTGCAGCTTAATGTCACAGCTTTTGATTGTTTTTGAAAAAGGAAATTCTTCTTATTTTTATAGTTGAATGGTATTCTTGTGCTGGGAGCCACAAGGGAAGGTGCTGTGATGGGTTTGCCCTTGGCTGGGGGCCAAACCACACACCCACTCACGCAATTCTCCGCCCCCCCTGCCCCAGGATAGGGGAGAGAATTAAAGGGGTAAAGGAAAAAAAGGACTTGTAGGTTGACATAAGAACAATTTAATAATTAAACTACAATAATATTGAAAATAATATATATATAGACAAGTATACAAATGAGTGATACACAGTGATACTGCCCCCCTCCCAATGACCAAGGCTCAGCCTGTTCCCCGCTAACTATCCTGGAGCAGGGAGAGTCCCGAAACCACACTCACGGAACAGAGATAACAGTCTGAGTGTCTCAGACTGAGAGCTGACTGGGGTGGGGCGGGGGGGGGAAGGCCTTAGGAGAGTGACCACCTGGAGTGAGATGACCCGGAGCCAAAGAGATCTGGAACCAAAAGGGACGAGCTTCCGGAGCGTCCTCGCCTATATACTGCGCATGATGTGCATGTTACGGAATAGATTATTCGCCACTTTGGGTCTCAGTCCCCAGCCCAAGATCAAATCCTGGGCTAGTAACTGGGGCTGTGCTCCCTCCCAGCTTCTCCTGTTTGCAGGCAGCCAGAGAAGCTGAAAGACCTTGGCAGCCACGCAAACATCACTTTTTATCAGCTTTCTTCTGAGCACAAATCCAAAAGACAGCTTCTTGCTAGCTATTATGAGGAAAGTTAACTCTGTCTCAGCTTAACCCAGGACAGGTGCAAGTGAGAAATTACACAAATAGAAACTTCATTTTTAAACACATAGTGCTGCCCAGAAGCACGGTTTGACCAAGTGTTCTGTGTCAAGAAGCATGTTTAATGTAGAGCAAGAGCCAATATTAAAAGCTCCTTCAGAGGTGATTTAGGCTAGGTAGATGAAGATGAGTACACCTAACATGAAAGGAAACAAGAAAAATTAACTACGTTGTTGGGTTGCTATTTGATAGTTCTTAGGGCAATCTATTTCATAAGGTATTTTTGCTACTTGAAGGAACAAGTCCTGACACATAAGTTGGAGGGAGGAAAACCCCCATGCATTATGATTAGTTTTCTCGAGTAATTTGGGGGGCTAAATGCTTGTTAAGGCATTGTTTTCCTTGCTTTTTGTAACTCATTAACTCCATGCTTTTTAGAGTTCTTTTTAGAGTTCTGTATTGTTGGATCTTGGCTTCTTCCAAGGGATTTGTTTTGATTTCAAGTAATTTGCAATATGTGGGAATAATTTTTTTCAGAGCAGGAGATTGATATGAAACTTACTGAGGGATAACTGATGGCAAGAACGAGCACCATGTTTAAAAGTTTGGTATGGTGTGGACTGCTTCCCAGAAAGCTTGAAATTAAGCAAATAGGAGTTTAAGAGTCAAGCACTTTGAATTATGTAACTGGTAGAACATTTAACACCCCAAAAATATTTCTTGGTGCCAAGGGAAAAACGTGTGGTACTCCTAGCACAGCAGCTGCCTTCTGCAGGCCTCTTCCTTGCAGCGTGCTACAGAGTTTCCTCTCTGTGTACTTATCTTCTCATTGTATTGCCGTTAGGTGTCATTGATAGTAATAAGAAGTTCGATGCAGCAAAGGGGTATGGAACAGCAAGTGAATAGAGCCTGGAGTTGTTTGCTCTGGGTCTGAAGAGCTCCTGTTCAGAGCAGGCTGTCTCCAAAGCGAAAGAATGGCTAAGCTGTCTGCAGGCAGGGAGGCAATAAACTTCTGATGTTGGCACTGACCATAAGCACAGTTATGATGTCTAACTTTCAGGCCTGGGGAATACATGGTTGGCCCTCACCCTGCTGTTGCATGTAGTTTTCTGGATGGCTACCTCCGTGGAGCCCACAGAACCCCCCCAGACAACTCACCCAGCCTGTAGTCTGTTTTGGACAAATGTCTAACCTCAGGCGCAATGGGCAAGGTAATGCTGGTAGCCAGCTCCCAGTCCTTTCCCTAGGGCTACTCTGATCCAGGTAGGGTTACTGTGTATGCTAAGAAGCGTAGATGGTGATTCCTAATTCTGATACTGCCTGAAAATACAAGATGATGTGCACTTAAGCCGTGTTGTATGTCAAGAGGACAGCTTTAGCACAGCCCACCTCTGCCATGAGAGTAAGAATGGAAAGCTTTCCATTTGGAAAGCTTGAGTGCTGTCAGTTTGCATAATTTTTCCGTTGTTTGGCTCTATTTCCATGAGTTTGCACAGAATGATCCTTGGGTAAGCTAAAATACAACATTTATTTTCTTCTTGGATAACAATGCAAAGAACTGTGCCTCTTGAAATTTGCCCATCTGTTCAAGAGAGTAACTAAAGTCATGTCCATAACTTTAGATCTGGTTCATATTGTAGAAATTAGTGGAAGCTTTTGACTCTGTAGTGTTAGAAGGGTGTTCTTTTTTTTTTTTTTGTAAATCCTTAAGATCTGCAGTATTGCAGTGATGTTATGAAAGTGTCTGAGTGTGGGACCACATCTGTAACTTCTCAGAAGCTCAAACATGTTTTTACCTCACTGTTTCTGGTGTCATGTTAATGCTGCCTGCTGTTTTACCTAGTGATATGTTCACCCCAGGTATGTTCTCTTTAATAGCACTTTCCTGCATTATGCTCATTTTGCATGGGTAGGAAATGCCAGGAAAAAACATCTGCAGAACCTTAACTCCAATCTTTGCCTGTGATGTTATGGTGATCATCAGGTATTCCTAGGAATGAATAGTGTGGGCTAAGTGGTGATTTTAGGTTGAACTTGAGTGTAACTGAGTTAAAGTTGGAAATGTAGCTGACCTACAGAGGGACTGCAGTGTGGATGGACTAGAGGTTATGTGACTCATAATATAGCAGGTCCTCTTATAATTTGGGCTGCATGTGATCAGATGTGTGTGTACACATACGCATATGCCCAAAATTAGCTTGGTATTTTCAGAGTGCTACTTCATTTTTAAAACCTTGGTGTTTTAACCAGCATTATGAGTTAGAGGAATTGCAGTTAATCTTGCTAAGCTTTTGTGGTAGCAACTTGCTGAGAATGTCTTATCTCACCAGGCCAGTTTGACAGTAATAACTTTGGCTTTGTGTACTTTCCCCTGAAGCAGTAGTAGCCAAGATGAGACAAATTGATAGATTGCCTATCTGCGTATTTTTTGAAATATTTAAAATGCATAAATGTTTGCCCAAAGTGGACTACAAATAGGAGAAAACTGATAAAGCTACTGAATTGGGTTACATATAGGATATTTAGGAACCTTGCTTGACTTCAAGAAACGTGACCTTAAGGCTTCCTGAGTGTTTGGGTTTTTTTAATTGAGGCTATCACCTGGTGAAAAAGGGGAACATAAAGGGGCTGTCTAAAGTGGGTGACACTTTCAGATATTGTAGTATTTGTGATTAACAACAAGGGGGCTGCCTGACAGGCTGTCTGTGTCTTACTCCTTAAGATTTTAGTACTGAAAGCGTGACATGATGTTTCCCCTTCATCTGTTTTTGTTGACTTAAAATTGTACAAGTAATTTAGAAATTCAGGTAAAGGGCTTTTGCTTGGGAGTTGAAACTGTCGCAAACATGTCCCTACTGCTATGTCACTCTTCCCCAACTTAGGATATGTATCCTAGTAAAAATATTGAAAACATATGTTTTAAAGTTCATTGTAGCAAAGTATTTGGAGAGGTTAAGATGCAAAACCCTCTGCCAGAGTATTGGAACGGTGCAAGGACCAGTGTTTAGCCAGTTGTGCCACTTGTGTCTGTCGCACAAGAATTGACTCTTGTCCATGGTACAAAAATTCTCGTTTTTAAACTGATCCTTAAACATCTCTGCAGGTAGAAACTTTTTGCTGTCAGACCTAGGCGAAGGCTGAAGTAATATTCTATTTTGCAGCACCCTCTTTGGCCTTGTCGAAACAGCCATGCAATGGAGTAGCTTTGACTTACAACAGGTTCTGTGAAGATGCATTTGTTCTTGCATAAAGTCTGCTTTTATAAGCCTCTCATTCATGGATGTAAACTACACTGGTGTGCAAATGTTTGCTTATCTTGGCTAGCACTCACCTTTGTTATGAGAATGGGCTGCTTATAATGTATTGAAGAAAACTGAACTTCATCTCTGTTTGTGGTTACTTCTCTTACAGAATAGTAACTGTACCCATGCTTAGTAGCCGGATACCTTTCAGCGATGCATTGAGCAGTATAACTTGAGAGGTTAAGGTCTCTCTTGTACCTTTTAAGTGTCTTGTAGCACTATCTAAATCCCTTCTAAATTGTCATTCATGTGGTAACAAAATGCCCATACCCAAACATTTCAGATGAAGGTGCGTGCCGCTTTTCAGTTCAGGTGGAAAAAGAAGGTCTTGTCTGTTCTTAATTATATTGCCACTGTAGTGGGATCTCTGCCTAACTGTATTTTTTTTGTTGTGGCCATAAGTTATTCAAAATGCTAAGCATAAAAGGCCTTGAGGGTCAGCTCTTGTTGAAAACTTGATGTGCAAGTTTAGTGGATGATGGTAACGTTTCTTCTCTTGTATAATTCTGTAAGTGTCAAGTGCCTGTCTCTTGAGACAACCACAGTCATGTTCAGATAATTCTCTATAGAGGACCTGTTGTCACTTCTTTTTTGAAAGACCAGTGAACTTCTAAATGAAACTAGACATTTTATATTGCTGTATAATCTCCATTGGAGCATATAAAAATTAAAGTTTTGAGACCACCATATGGAATGATTTCCATTTCTTAGTGTCTGCCAGAAACCTGAAGGCTTATGTGTCAAAATTTGACTAATATGCTTTCTGTGAAATTTAACTGATTTTTCTTTTTTCTGCTGGTAGCAGTCCTTCATTTGTGTGGAAGAAACTTGTCTGCCTGAAATACAGCAGTAGTGGTACTACTGGGGGAAGCTGAGTAGGTGAAGTAGATTTCTCTGATGCTGTGAGCATTTGGGCTTTAACATTTTGGAACCGGCTGGATTATTTTTTAAAATTTGTTAATACTAAAGTTTTTACTGACCCTCAAAGGTTTATGGGCAGATTCATCAGGAGCTAAGGATCAGCCTCGTCGGGGTCATTGTGGAATGTAGGTCTGTTGGAGCTCTGTTTTGAATGGCAGTAATAGCACAGTTCAGTCTTGAACCCATATATTCTCTGGCTATTCTCCAGTAGGATGGAGGTTGTAGTTGTATTGGCTGCTACTACAAAGAGATGGGGTAAGAAGGCTGCTGGTCTTGGCTGCTTTCTTCTAGATGTTATGGAAAAAGTCTGGCTGCTAGTGCTATTAGAGGTGATACTCAGATTTTACTGATTTGAAGTAATGCTCTTAATGTTAAGCTTGGACAAATCATTGTTAATTTTCATCCAAGTTGTAGGCTTATCCCATACTTCCTATGTATTTAGTTTTTCAGTTTGGTTCGTGTCTCTGGTGTGAGTGCTATGATTATACTTGAGCTTGTCAACACTTGAGCTTGTCAACCTTTTGCCTGCGAGAGACAATTAAGTAACATGCTGGCAGTCAACAAAAGCTGTGAAAAGCCATGCTGCTTAATGATAACATTCATGGAGACCACAGCTGGGCTGGCTGCTGTAGGTATGTGCTGCCTACCTTAGCTGGGGAGCTGCCCACTGGGAATTATAGGCATGTTGCTAAGTGGTGGATCAGGTCAGGTTGAGGTAAGCATAGCGGGTAACCTTCCCAAAGCATGGCATTGCCTGTTTCCAGGGTTCATGGAGGTGCAATGGAATGTCACGTGGGGATATCTTCATCAATCTCTGGCACGTGCTTCATACTTGAAATCTTGCCTGCTGTCTGAGTAGGTAATGCCCCATACCGTGAGGTCTGTACAATGGCAGAGGCATGGAGTACAGCTCTAGTATGTTTGGCTGCAAAAGACCTGTCATCATGATGCTCCCAGGCCTCTCAATCTGTCTTGGGGTCTCTGGGAATCTAAGCCCATCTCAGGTGTCTCCCTCTTCCTCCATCTCTTTTTCTGTACTGGACTGACTGTACTTTGGGGCATGACTCAGGGCTGACATAAGGTCACCATGTGTGACCCGATTAGAGCTCCTGGTGTCTCAGCCTTGTTCTGTTTCATCTTCCCCTCTGCAGCTATCAGCTTTGAGCATGTGGATGACTTTCACCTATTTCCAGGAGAACACTGAAGTATATTTAACCTGCCTGTTCCTAATGTACACTTGTAAGATGGCTGGTTTCTGCTTTAAAAAAAAAAAATAATCTTGCTGGTGTTGCTAGGGAGAACCTCTGAGTTATACTTCAGCAAGTCGAGCAAAGCTCTTATTGGAGGTTAGTGGACAGAAAGAAACTCTTCAGGTGTTGACATCTGCATCAGTTCTGTTGTATCTTTAACTGTTGTATACAGCAATTTATGTGGGATCTCCTAGCTGTTTTTTCAGCATACATTAGTTTATAGCTGGGGGTATAAGTTAGTTTTGAGGTTTTTCTTCCCCTCTCTTATTAAGTAAGGAGCAGTGACTTCTGTACTCTAGGAAAAAGAATAAATACTGTATGTCTTCTGGAGCAAACTCTGCATGAATAGTGGGGGTTTCTGCATTGTTGTAATCTGAACTCTATTCTAAATCCTTTTATTAAAAATATTATGAAAGTGGTGTGTTATTGCAGAAGAACATGATGATGACAGTAGGAAGGAGAATCCCTATGCTCTGAAGGGGCTCTGCCTTGGTAGACTGCTGTGTGATATATAGCTTGTGCAACTGTAGTAATGGAGAAAAACTGAGGATGACAAAATTTAGGCTGAACCAAAAACCTACTGTTCACAAACGCCTAGTTGGCGTGTTGAATTTGGATCTTAATTTGCAGATTAATAGCTAGATGATGTCAATTTGAAGTAAGAGGGTTATGGGATATCAGCTTCTTCCAAGAAGGGTTTGTGTCTGTTACTGTATGCTTTTATGGCCGACCAAACATTGTCTTCCGAGGTAGCAGCCAACAAGCTTTGTTCGATACATGTTTAGTTGAGCCTTGTTTGGTAAAACTATTAAATATTGCTATGTCACATTTACTCTGAATGTGAATTGCTACGATCTGATGGTAGACTGGGTGAAAGGGATGCACAATCCAGAATTTGTCATCTGTTAGGCGCTTTGTGTGGGTGAAGCGTGGCACTTGCTGAGACTAGTCTGTGGCTGCTAAACAAACAGGATGAGAGAGCCAATGCAATGCATTGTTCAAGGTCTGTTGGTGACTGTAAGAGATGCTCATCTGAAGGACAGGGGCCCAGGGTTGGAGGAGTCATGTAGAAGTGTGGGGGGTTTGTACAGCTTTGGTTGAATGTAAGGTAGGGGCAAAATGTTCTTTGATAACAGCAAGACGCAGTATAATTTAGTGAACAGAATAGGGACTGAAAGTCTCATCTGTAATGGGTTTGTATTCATGATCCTGGATAAATTAACATTTTTATGTAAAATGGGTATATCTTATAATAGCATGGTTGACTAAAACTGTAGATAGAAAGCATTTTGCTTTTTATAAATAGCACTTAGGAAAGCTTTCTTCCAAAACAAATTCAACTTGTATGTTTCCAAGTACAGTATTTAGATTTGAAATAGCTGAAGAAATTGTCAAGTGAAGAGCTTTCAGGCTCCTTAAGCACAAAAGCAATGAGATTTTTGGAATAAGAACTTCTGCTTATTCCTGGTTTTTAAAAATAAAAACCTGAGCAGTTTGCTGAAGCACCACAGCAGAGATCCTGATGTACTGACAAGTCACACTCCTCTGCACAGACTTTGTCCGTGAGGCAGCTGCAGCAATTCTCGAAGAGCAAAGAATAAAGCTGAGGTTGTGTAATGTAACCTGGGGGAGGAGTGGGACATTCCTGGTGTTGAAGAAAAAGCCATTAAGTCAAGGCCTGGCTATGTAGGCTTGCTGGGGGAGATCTATGCTATGCAAGCTTCACAAATAGTTCTCAGAAAAGCTGTATCAAGGAGAATCTGGGTAACCTCCTCATGGGAGGAAGCAAAGCTATGCCTTGGCTGCCTTGTTGTTTGAAATGTCAGAGGGATCTACACTGATTTTGGAGCTACCCAACTTTTACCTCCCACCTCTGGGACTTCTTTCTTGTGCTGTCTTAATTGCTCCAGCTCCTTGTGCCCTTCTACTACAGCCTTGCCAGATCTTCTCTCCTTTGCTTTGAAGATTAAGTTAAAATAAAGGCTCTCAGCATAGTGAAACTGGCATGTGGGATTTGATGTCAAGTGTGAAAGTGTGAAATGGCTCGCAGCCGCATAGCATGGCCAGGGAAACAGCCTGGCGTGGCACTTCGTGAAGCTGACACATTCGCAAGGCAAGATTTGATTCTAGTAAGTTAAGACGAGGTTTGAAGTATATTACTGACATGCCTCAGAGTTCTGTTGTGCTTGTCACCTGAAGTGCAATTACCCAGGCTATGCCACAACACTGAGCTTAAAACACATGGGCAGAAAGCCAAATTCTACACTTAGCAAGCACTTTAAATAGAAATCCACAGTGCAGCTGACCTGCAGGTACCTTTCCTTTTATAAGGGAAGTTGAAGTTTTTAACTGCCAGAGGCTTCCTTGCTTTAATTATAAACACATTGATAAATGCTGTTGTGTAATACTTATTCACCAAAATAATGTTTGGTCACAGCTTAATGTGATTGACAGGTAGAGTTTTTCAGGCAGAATATGAAGTCTTTTTCCTGCTCTGGTTTGGCTAACCTTGTATTAATAGGTACGGTGAAAGGAATACTCAGAGCTTTCTCCAATGACACTGTGTCAACCATGGCAAACCAGCAAGGTTCGCAGTACTGAACTGGTGAGGTAATTTTATAGTGTTTAAGTATGTCTGCATTGCAGCAATGGCATGTTTGACCTGTCTCAAGCACGGTAGTGATCTGGTAGCGACAGCACAATATATAACACCAGTTGTGAATTGACCCAGTTTATGAGTTGGTTTTGCAGCCCATGCTTAATCCCACGTTGCCATGGTTAGACCGCTACCAGTATCTGTGCTAATGGATGCAAAGCTAGTACAATTGCAGCTGTAAATCTGTAAGTCAGAGCAGCAAGGGCCACGAAGGCATACACTTGAGAAGCTGCTCTTGTATGGCTTCAAGTACTGATGGTACAAAGATGCTGGTAGATTTGTTGGTGGCAGAACTTAACCAAACCTGGCTTAACTCTTTCTGTTGGCTTATTCCATATTTTATATGATGTAAATTCTGATCAAAGCTCTTGTTGTGATTGAAGTTGTGATGCCTTCTTTTTTTGGGTCTGACATAGATGGATTGTAGGAAGGAAAGTGCTATGCAGGGTCATATTTCCCTACTTCTACTGTTGTGAAACTCCTAGAAACTGTATCATCTTCTGAGGACTTTGCTGCTTGCACAGCACAGCTGAAACACAGGTTTTGTGGCTGCTGTGGCAGAGTCTGACAGCTTAGACCTCACTCAGTTAAGACATGCATATAGCTATAGGGATTATCAATTTACTAATTTATTTGCAGAAGTTCTGCGGTATTTTTAAAAAAAGACACATATATGGGTGTGCACTTCAAGGTCTATCTGAGTTTGAGTGTTATAAGAAATACTGAGTCACTCTCTGCTTCTCTTGGTAACAGAAAACAAAATAGAAGGAGACTTCAGTGAGTTATTGAAAGTGACAGCATAGGCCTGCATAAACCTGGTTTGGATGTATACCTCTGTGATCACATCTTTCCTTTCATCGCCTCAGTGCCCTGGAATTTAAGCTATCAGACTTCTTCCAGCTCTACAGGAAACCTCACTTCTGAGGGTATAATTAAAACAAACCTGTTCCTGTGGAAAGAACTTGGGATTCTTGGGACAGAAGATCTCAAAAGCTGCTAAAAGTTAAAAAAAAATAGTTTCAAAATTACTGTTTGTGGCAGCTGATTTCCTAGAAGTTGTGGTGATCAGAAGGGAAGCCCAAGATAGATGAGCTGAGGCGCTGGTGTTGATGAAGCGGTTGTCTTGGCAACTGTAGTCACTGAAATATCTTTAGGAAAATAGCTAGCAAATGTTAAGATTGAGAAATGGTGATGGGTTGACAGAAGAAGCAGGAACAGTGAGCAGCTTGAGGTATATACAGGGAATTTATTTGACTACAGTAGGAAGTTGCTGTTTTCAGTGGTGAGATTCTTGAGTGATGCAACCCTGATGGTTCTTCTCTTGCGATGACAGTGTGTCTGGCTGCCCTCTTGCTGCATGAAGCAAGATCCTCAGGGAGATGCACTGACCTCCCAGGGTTTATTCCTTCCCAAAACCATGGCTGCTGAATGTGGTGTGAATTCTGGTACTACTGGTGCGCTTCATTTTGCAGACCCACTGTTTGATGTAGTCGTATAAATATTACAGCAAAACCCAGTGCAAAATAAACCCTCCATGCAAGCAGATAATACTTATGAGAATTCTATTCCATGTCAGAGCTGAATTGCAGAAGCGGCAACTGTGTGTCAGGGTTTGGTTTAGGTCCTTGTAGTGCTTATCATGGTGAGAAATTGAGACATCTTACCATGTGTGTTTTGGTAATTGTGATTGCATGTGCTGTTTTGTGGTTCTGTAGGTAAAACTAGTAAATTTTAATCTATTTTCCTTCTGGAGCACTTAATTCTCTTTCACATTGGCACAAAAAGCAAACCCACGAGAAAGCCTGACTGAGTGAAACGAGTGGAGTTTGAGCCAGTTGTTTTCCTGCTGCCACAAGCATATTTGTAACTGCCAACTATGACAGGTATTTCTACAGGTCCTGAATCTTAAGCAGAGCACCAGGTGCTTGGAGAAGTTACAGAACACTAAGTGTATGCTTTCTGCTTCTCATCTCATAGCTGGTCTCTGAGCTTCGCTTTGTGTAGTGACTTACGAAAACTCAGGGTCAAAAGCTTGGTTCAAGTGGAAGTAGAAAAGTCTTGAGCTACTTCTTGCTGCAAAGGGCAGTAAGTGGTGAAAGCTGGTGGTAGGATCAATTTCTGATCACTTTTTTCCCTTTTTTTTTTTTTTCCCCTAGGAAAAGCCTACCCTACAGGCATAGGAACAGTTACTAATATATGTATAACTTTTGAACTGCATGTTTAAAAGCTACCTGGCTCTATGGGTAGTGGTGTGGATACTAGGCAGATTTGACGTTTCTGTGATGCAGATCCCATTTGGTGCTCAGGTTATTTTATTCAAAGCTTCAACCATTTCATCAGCTGTTTCTGCTTAGACACATATTTTAGCACAGCTAAAGTCTTTTCTAACTTTCC